>NW_019385109.1:316335-360496 GCF_000671375.1 Centruroides sculpturatus | reverse complement strand
GTAGAAGCAAATATTTATGTTTGCTTCTTGCTTCTACATGCTTGCTTCTTGCTTCTACTGAAATGCTTTTTACAAAAGCATTTCAGTAGAAGCAAGAAGCAAACATGAAGTAAATATTTGTAAGTAGCAAGATAATTTTTAAGTATTAATTTGGAATGAAAAAAGTTAAATGATTTAGTTTTAGATATCCATTAGATGAAAATAATAAACTTTAGTTGGTTGAGAAAAATTGTATAAAGTTTATATAGAAGTGTATAATGATTATCGTTTGCAATTCATAAAATTTAAGCATACAAATATGTTTATTTTAATATATTTCATAACAAATTAAAATTTAATGAAATTAATAAAAATTTAAAGATGAAAATTTATAAATAAATTTAAATTTTCTATTAAAAACCAGTTTACTATTGAAACCTTGTAAAACAAAGTTTTCATAGATTTAAGCAACTCAGGTAGATCAATTATTTTATCATATCTTTGATATAAGATTATAAATAAGTTATACTAGAAAAAGACTTCACATTTAATTTTTCTTGTGACTTTAAAAAAACATATTTTGATGTTCTTCTGTTTTGTTATCCCTGAGTGATGTGACAAAGTTGTAACTGTTGCATGTGCCCATGTGCCACTAGGGTGAATAACATATGCACACACTGTTGGTTTCAGTACTTATGGAAGCACAGGTTTTCTTTAATCTGTTCATTCCAATATAGAATCTTGGAAAAAGGATTTGCATTCAGAGATTTAAAAAAAGAGCATGATATTTTTGGGAGTGTACAGTACTTTGAAATAATGTATGAAAGAGTGATTTAAAAATAGAGAAAAAGTACCAAAATGAATATCAAAACACATGTAAATAAGTCTGTTGTTATCCCATATATTCTGAAACTAAACTATGCAATGCTAAGCTTCAATTTAGACTTTTCATTACTTTAAAAAATCTAAATTTAGAATATTTGAAATTTCTTTTAGTGTTTATGCATTTTCCATTAATTTTTTTTTGCTATTTGAAAACTTTCAAAATTACAAGTAGTTTGGCTGATAAACATTGTATGATGTTAATTAGATTTTTATGCAAATATTCCTTTTACCATTGATGATGAGCATGATGAGAGGAGGGAGATAACCAAAATGGTGAAAATGAAGAATTTTGAACAATAAGTACTTCTTACATTTTTCTTTGTTTAACTATTACCAATACAAATTCTGTTTTACTGTAACTTTTTAAGTTGCAGATTAGTTTTTACATTTTAAGTCAAAAGTAATTTATCAGAAAGAAGTCTGTTTTAACTTTGATAAAGTTGAACTTGTTAATGCTGTAATTAATGTAGATAACATTGTTTACTTATAGAAGTTAGTTTTTTTCTTTGACCTGTACGGCATTAATATCTTAATTGTCAGATTAACATATTGTATTTATCCAAAATAAAGTTGTTTATTTGGTAGCCAAACTGACACTGTTTCTTATGGTTTGTTTGTAAAGCACTACACACAGTCAGTCTCCTGTACTTTAATATGTAAATTGTAAATATATAGTATAACAAATTAAACTTATTAACATTTATTTTCTTATTCATTTTGGTAAATTTTCCTGTAGTATAGCATGCAAACAGATGGAATAACAAAGCAAACTTACTAATTTCTCTTTTGTTATCCATATAGATAAACTTTCTGTTAAGATCTTCAGTCTAGTATGTAAAATGATAGGACAACAAAACAGATTTAATAACATCCGTTTTTTTTATCCATTTTTCTATTTCTTCAAATTCACATTTGTTTTCTTTTTTCAAAATATGTTCCACAAAAATCCAAGTTCCTTTTGTTCATGAAATTGTAAAAACGAAAAATATTTTTCCAAGGGTCTATACTGGAGCAAACAGTTTAAATACCTTTACTTTTGTAATCAAAGATAACCAATTCACATTTTTCATGAACTACAGAAGGCACTGCTATATCTGGGTTGCTTGTAACTAGTCAACATAAAATTAATCATATACTACTGTCCAGTATAATGTCCAGTATAATGATACGTGCTGCTTGTAGCTGTTTATTGAGAAATTTCATAAGAGAAAAATTATTGCTAGCGGGACATGTCATTACATGTGGTATTATAGAAACAAATAAGCAAGATCATTCTATATATCTGTGCTCTGTGTTAAAAAACATTAGCTTTGACATCTGTCCCATCAGGGCCATATTTACAAGTAAGCTATGTTACCGTTTTGCTTAGGGCCTCAAAAATTTCTACAAAAAAGAAAATTGAAGTCAAATTTTGCAATAAAAATTTTTTACAAACCAACAAAATATACTTTAATTAAATACTACACAAAATAAAAAATAGCTAATATGTTTGTTAATTTTTTTTTATGATTGACTTCTAAAAATGTGAAGGGTTGGTAAGGGGCCTCACACAGAGTTCAGCTTAGGGCCTCGAAATACTTAAATTTGGTCCTGTGTCCCACACAAAATTACTGGCATTTTAAACTTTAAGGAAAAATACTTTAAAATTATCAGCATAACTTGTTCATATAAAGCTGGACAATCGGGAAACTTTTTGCCCATTTTTAACAGTCAAATCCACTCTTTCTGTTGGTTATATTTATGAGCTTCTCTGAATTCTGATTCCGAATAATCATCTGTTTTTCATGTGGGAATAGACAAAAATTTATAATGGACTCCCATATGGCTTTGAAATTGAAATTTGGAATGAAACAGAAAGCTTTGCTTTTTCTATTGCTATTCATCTTTACTGTTGACAATACACAAGAATGATTCAAACAATCCAGATAAAATAGTTTTGTATTTAAACACCAAAGGGCCAGCATTCGGTGAAAAATGCAAATGAACAGCATTGTGTGTGTACTATTTAGCTTCATATTGCATGGCATATGCAATGGTTGTGAACAGTGTTGCATCATGCATGAATAACAAAACAGAAGAACAGTGATATTTATTATATAAAAATAAAAATATATATTTAATTATATGTAGCAGATTTTTAACAATAAACAGTGTTGGATTTGACTTTCTTGAGCTTTTTTCAGCGTTAACAGACAATTTAACTGAGATAGAAAATAACAATAATTTTATAAATATTCAAATTTTAAAAAAAATTTGTTTACCTTTGAAGTTTGGAAATAAAATTGATTCAATAATATATCCAATGTAGATTTTATACTGAAACAACTTCTTGGAAAAATTGGTCTATATTTTGTACAGATTTTCTGAATATCATTTTCCTTGCAATTCAATCTTTGTGTTAAGTAAGATTTTAAAACAATAGCTCGAATATCTTTGGCAGGAGTAATGTCTATTTTCTTTAAAGATAATTTTTTTCTTATAGAATGGAAAAGTTCTTCTGATGCACTCAATTCATTTACCATGTTTTTGATAATTTCGTCTCTTGAAGAACGATGTATCAAACGTTCTTCTTTTAAATATTTCATCTTTTGTTTCATTATATATGAATACCTAAAACAATTTTTAAATAAATTAGAAATTTCACAATATCTATTTAAAACAATATCAATTTATTAAAACATTTAATTAATTTTAAGTGTCAATAATTCATAATTTAGAGTATTTGATGATTAATTAATAATAAAACTTCATGTATATTCAAATGAAATATTAGATAATTTGGTTAAATTTCAGATGCGTATACTGTCATGGCAACAGTCCCGACTGTTCGCACTCCCGTCGGATTGATACATACTAGTTATTGATTCTAGTGTGTTCAAAAACTACTGTGAATCAATAACTAGTGACGTTTGGCACTTGGCGGCCTGCCGGCGACTCCCCTCCGGGAGGAGAATGTCGGGAGTACGAACAGTCAGGACTGCTGCCATTACAGTATACACATCTGAATTCAACCGATAATTCTTCTTCATCTTATAAATATAAATAACAATAAAAATTATCTAAAAGGCAGTATTTTCAAAAGATGAAAAATTTACAGACTGTACACAACAAGTGTAATAAGTTATAATAATGTATGCTTAATATTGTAGATAATTTAATAATTTTTACTTCACTTACAAAGAACGCTATGGAAAAATTATATGATGATAGTAAAGTAAGAGTTTACTTAATTAGTATAGTGAATAAAAAAAATAAAGTTATTTTATATACTCTTATAGAACATAAGACATCAAGATCTACCCTATTCTATGAAAGCTAGGAAGGCAAGCAGAGATTTCTCTTTCCTTACTTCTAAAAATAAAGGAGTGTGCCTTAAATTATCAAACAATGCTATGAATCCTAAAGCTAGGTTTTAAAGAACTCAAAAAGATCTCAATAAACAATAAACAGAAGTGACTTCTTGAAAAAGTGATTATTTTTTGGTATTTAACCAACTCACTTTTAAATAATGTAATAACTATGTAATGAACTATCAGTACGCCTTCAGTTACTGAGAAATGTTTATTAAACAAAACACAAATGTTTTCAAACATTTCTCAGCAACAACATGTATTGATAAGTCATTAAGTATTTTAAAATGCTGAGTTTGATATTTGGTTAGTAATAACTATATCTTTAAACACATTAATATAACATATGGCCTACATACTATCACATTTGTACAGAAATAAAAAACTATTTTTGAATTAATTGTACTATTTAATTACATGCTTAACTGTCTATTATTTTAGATATCCTTTAATTATAAAATAAGGTTAAAAGTCCAAACTTTTTGAATTACATTATGTTAGAATGAATTCATTTCATTTTCACATCTTTAACTGAGGAAACCTTAGTCATGTTTTTACATGTCAACCAATTTTCATTTAACCAAGATAGTTTGTTATTTTTTTTCTTTTCCTCTCTTCTTACAGTTTTCTTACCATAAAAGTAATAATTGAATAATTGAGTCATTTAGCATCTTAAGCAAACAAATTAATAGATTGTTGAGCGTGTCATTTGCAAATGGATAAACAAAGTGTTCTAAACAATACAAACTGGAAATTATGATGCTGGCCAAAAGTTTTTAGAATATATGTGTCTGAAGAACAATTTACTTTTTGAGGCAACATATTAATTTATTACTGTAAGTAAGTTGGCAAAATTCCAAAGTGAGGTATGTTCAAATGTAAGTTTATTGCATTTGTTTAAAAAAATCAAATGTGAAAAGTTTTTAGGATACTTGGAACTTTTCATTTATTCTGTTATATTTAATGTTACTTTCTTTGTTTTTGTTATAAAATAAAAATATTTGCTTTGAATTAAGTACTTTTTGTTTTAAAATGACTTTGTCAGAAGAAATAAAGCAAAAGATTCTCTCAGTTATCTGCTACAGGACTCATCATAAGATAAAACATGTCAAAAAGTAGCTGTGTACTTTTTCAATATATTATTAAAAAGTTGGAAGAAAGGCAAGTATATTGGGTGCCCAAAAGCAATGCAGAAGCATTGTGGCTGTAACAAAGTAGCAAGGGACCAAATTGTGAACAGTTAAAGTATCAAAAAAAAAAAAAAAACTCAAATTAGATGCTTCCCAACATTATATTTGTCAATTTATGGCTGACAACAACTTTACTTATGAAAAAGTGAAGACCTGCCATTGACAGATAACAATAAATACCAATATCTTGAATTTGCAAGAAACATATCAGAGAACATAACAATTTTAATTGAATTTTAGATTTTCACTGGATGATGAAATTTTCTTTAAAAAAAAATAAAAAAGATGTAGTCATTTACTAAGAAACATTTAACAGAAATATGATGATCACCCAAATTTTTGGAAACGACTATGTCTTTTTTATTGTTTATTTTTTTTTAAAGAAAATTTTAATTTAATTATATTTAGTGATAAAAAAATGTTTTTGTTTGGTTGTCCAGATAATACCAAGTCTTATTTTGAGTAAACTGCAGGAATTATAGTAGAACCTCATTGTAAAACATGTCAGCAAGGTGGTGATTATGTAATGATTCTGGGTGCCATAAATAGTAGGAAATAAAAATTGATAATCAAATTCATTGAAGGAAAGTATAATGCCATGAAATACCTGAATGATCTGAAAACAGCATTTCTATGTTTTTGTGAAAATTGTTTTACACAGGGAAGTGGTTTTGGCAGAAGATAATGCTGCAATCTGTACAGCTGACATAGTTAGACATTACTTTTAAGAGAATAAAGTCCTTATAATTAATTGGCCAGCTTATAGTCCTGACTTGAACATTATAGAAAATGTTTGACATTTAATGAAACAGAAAATATATGAACATGGACAGTTTAATATTGTGAGTTTTAAAAAAACATGCAATTCAACATTAGGCTGATAATTTCGATGCAATTGCGATTATTGTAAATGTTTATAAATCAATTCATCTACATTAAACTTACTACACCAAGTGAGCATTTGCTGAAACAATTTTTTATTAACAAATGTCTTTCTAGGTTGTTAAATATTATAGAGAAAAAAGGCAGAAAGCTTACTAATTGTTAATTTAGTATGAATAATTTTCTTTACCATTAGGGAAGAAAAACTATTCTAAAAATTTTTGTCCACATGATTTTTTAGAAAACTCAAATAAATATCAAATTATAACACATCTCACTTTAAAATTCTGTTGACTTACTTATAATAATAAATTTGTGAGACTAATCGGGGGTAGGATGTTTACGAGGATGTCCCTCTCCTACCACTTACTCGACTCAAGACCTCGAGGTCCGGTCTCGCTTGTCTAAAGGATGGGAAAAACGGGTTAGGAGAAAGGATCGTTAGATTCTTTCTCCTGTCTGACACCAATCTATCTATTTATCGCGGATAGATACGCGGTTAATTCGATGGGGAATTATCACGAGCGATCTCGTCGAAAGCTTCGGTTTGAGTATGGAGTGGAAATTGTCGGAAGAAACGCACACCAATCCAAGTTCATTAATAAAATACCCGTTTATTCCGGTTATTCCGTACATTTAGTCCATTACACTTAGTTAATTATTTAAGGAGTCGAAGGTACAGATCCCTGGCCTCGGGAATTTCAATCCGTATAGTTCATTTGTCGCGACCCTAACCGCGAGGTTGGAATATTCGAGAGAGAGCTTACATATCATCGCGAGTAGCATAAATACCTCGAGTTGTAGAGGTTGAAGGGTTCAGGACGATCTCGGAGTCCGAATCCTGGGCTCGTAACTATAGTTCAAGTCGTAATCAAAGTCTTTAGAAGACGGTGGCGACGAGAGGCAGGCGATTCACGGGCACACTCACAGTTCAGGAAAAACTTGCTCCCCCTCGGTGGGTTCACAGTTTCTTTTATATGGGGGGATATCTTCTCGAGATCTCTCCCTGTACGTCATAGGTGATGATCTTCTTTGACCAATGGTGGGTGAAGTGACTAAATATGACACAACAGTTAACTCATCTTCTACAGGGAAGTATTGTGGTGGGAAAGGAGTTTTTATGAGCGATTTTTATGAGAAAATTTGTCGGTTGTTTTTTCCTTTTTGAGTTAACCCTAACTTTANCTACGCTACGCTACTGCATCCACCAATCAGAAGTCAGTGAAATGTAGGTCATTGCGACACGGCGCGAAAATGGCGAAAAAAAAGTTTTTCTTTTGTGTACGTTCCCTCGTGGCTACTCTAGAATAGATCTGGAAAGATTTATCGAAAACATTCGAAAGTATTCGTGTATTCACAATAAGAAATATCCCGATTATAATAATGGATGCCTAAAACACGCGATATGGAAAGCCAAAGGAAAATCCTTCAATTTAGAGGAGTATATAATAAAACAAGTAAAACGGCAAAACCGTATTTGGGACAAGACTATGTCTCAGAGACGGAATCACTTTGATGTTCAAGGCAGGTCTCGTTCTCATTCTTCTATCTTCTTTGATATCGCTGCTTTTGGGCACGATCGTTCAAACTTCGCCGGCCACGACCACGAGATCGTCCACGATGCATCTTCGATGAAATTAACCTATCTAATTTCGAAATTTCTCTCCGTCGCGCGTCGGCCAGGGTTGAATTTTTGTCGATGCGTAACGAAAAGTTCCCGTTTTTGAAAAAAGTAATAGTGGCTATTGTATTGTCCGAAATTATTTTTTTATTTTGCATAAACAATATACAGTTTAATCCGATTATAATATCATCGAATGTAACGACAACCCTCAAATTTTTATCAGTCCTGTGATTTTACTATACTAGATAATGTTAAAAAACCCACTTGTAACCGACATAAAACCGTTTTAACGTCATATTTGAAGCACTCCCAAATTTACAAAATTAGATTACAAATTTTATTTAACATAGAAGAAACTACGTGTTCGGTCCTAATGTCAGAGTTCACTTCTTAGAATGACTGTGGGTGGTACTCTCCCCTACCTGACTTCGGTGGGGTGAGATGCCTGTTTTGTCTGTTTGTAGAAGAGGGTCGCCATTTTGTATTTTATTTTGACTTGATTCTCGGTCCCCCGACTACCTACGAGTCTGGATATTTTTATGCTCAAATGATATCGAAACGGAAAGAATGCGCCGTATGAGCGACACCCTTCGGGCTTGACGGTGAATCGGTGTCAGAACAAGAATGTCGATCAAACGAGAGTGGAAATGAAAAAAGTATCGAAATCTCACAATAATGCAACACCCTGTATACGTTTACGTTTATTTTCAAACAAGAGAAACATTTTATAAATTTTTTAAGATTTAATCACAATATTGTTTTGCTGTGATAGTCATACAGTATTTTAAATTTCCTTAAGTAATAACTGTTTTTATTTCATTTGGATAATAAAACAAACAAACAATTTAAATAAAGTTTAAACAAAGTTAATAATTTCGATTATCTTCAATTAGGAGTAGCTTTAATATAAACAGGATGCTTTGAATGTGTTACCACAAAATCAAATGAAGGTTCAAGCTGCAATAAATATAAAAATAAATTATTAATAAATAAATAGACCTCAAATTTATCTAATAATAGTTGTATATGTAATCTATATAAATAAAGAATAGTGTAAATTCTTATTTTTTATATCTACTCCCAACCAATTAGAACATCAATTAATATATGTATGCAAAAACAGATTGTGTAGCTACTAGTATTGTATTCGGAATATATTGGATTCCAACTCACTCATCACAACCCCTGCAAGAAAGATAGAGATGGAAGAACCCATAGACAAATCATGTTTTTAGAGGTAAATATTAAACTTTGAACATAAAATACAAGCATCCCTCGTACAACACGACACTTCTACAACGCGATTACGCTGTAACACTGATAGAAAATTTGGAATATCCCTGGTACAATACGGTACGAGAATTCGGGAAATCGTCCGTACAAAATTTTACAATTTTTAAGTGAAAATTCCGATATTCGATGTTTTATATTCAATTTGTTTTGTGCCTATCGCCAGGTAGGTTTACTTTAATAACCGACAGGGTATTTTTTCTTCCTTGTCCTAGCTTTCCTATCAACCAAGTATCGTTGTCGTTGCTTTCAGACTACTCTTTAAGACTGTCTCTGTGTTTTGTTTGTAAGTTATAGATGGACTTCGTATTTAGCATATTTAAAAATTATTAGGTAAGTTTATTAACCTATTTTTAACCACAGGTAAGTAATCATTCGTAAAAATGACAAACGAAATACAACGGTATCTCGGTATTCGAACATAAATTCCAGAAAATTTAATTGTGATTTTTAGTTGATTATTGATTGTATATGAATTATTAATTGCTTTCATAAACGTATTTCTCTTTTTTGTTACTATTTGCTAACTTTTAAAACCTAAGCCCATATTTTGTATTAGTTCTTTGTTTCGTATAGCACGGATTCGCATAACACGGCACTTTTTCGGAACGGAACTACCGTGTTATACGTTCGATAAAGTTGGATTGGAAATCATGTCTAAAGGCAAACCTAAAGCGTGGTTTGCATATGTGGACTCATCTCTCTGCCTAAGGATTATTCAATCACTGCATTTCTTGCGAAAAATGAAAATTGTGATAAAAGTTGGAATCCAGGGAAAAACCGGTAGCTGTACCACCATTCTTTCTGTTCAGGTGTAGCTCTGTAGGTGACATTGTAATTGGTTGCGAGTATAAAAAAGGAAGAATATACATCGTTTTTTACTTATATTAATATTTAGTTATATTAAACTTATGCTAAATTATTTAAATGCCATTTTAATTAGTACGTGATACATATACATTCTGATTTATTAAAAGAATACGTAGAATTTTTTGTCAGACAGTTTGATTAATCTTAAATGGAAAAAAACACACTTAACTATGGCTTCCTATACAAGGGTAATGGATTTCTTATAATTTAAACGCTGTTTACTGTTTATTTTATTACAAATTATAATATTAAAAAAATAGTTTTGAAAAAAAAATTATTAAAATCATATGGCTTAGGCATTATGTCTTTTCATTTATATTGTTTTTCTCTAAATATTATTGGATTTCAAAATGACTTTCGACATATCCTACTGATATAAATTTTTAAATAATTTTCATTTAACTGATATATCTTTTTAAAATTGCTCATTTATCATTCATAGCATATCCTAAGAATGATAATGATTTGTGAAATACAAGCCAACTTAGAAAACTGAAGTTAAACATCCCTAATTATTTCGTATTATATTTTACATGAGATAAAAATTTAACAGACATATATTACCTTATTAGTTTCTGGGCAAAGACTGAATTTAAAACTTTTCACAAGATTGGCCAAAATTAGCTTTACAATTAATTGGCCTAGCCTCATTCCCGAACAATGTCTTGGGCCTATTCCAAAAGGTTGATATATATAAGGATTGATGTTTGATTTATCTTCAAATCTGCAAGTAAAATTACAAACTTGTATAAATTTAATTAAAATATTACTTTATAGACAACTAATTTGCAATTTTCAATAAATTGTTCTGTCTTTTATTGGTAAATACTGAATTAATTTCATTATACCCATCAGTGACACGATACTTTAACATTAATTTAATATTGATAGTTACAATAAATTATAAAAAATTAAAATTACCTTTCAGGTTTAAATTCATCAGGATCTGTCCAATATACAGGATTTCTGTGCAAACCATATTGAGGTACAATAATAGTCATATTTTTGGGAATTAAAATATTCTTATATACATAATCTTCTTCTGCCACTCTATTAATAAAGCTACGTTAAAAGAAATACAAATATACATAAGTCTCTATCATCCAAATTTATTATATTTAAAAATCATTCTTAAGACTCTCACTGTGCTTTGTTTTTATACATTAATCTTCGTATTTAGTAAAGTTTATTTAAACATTTTTAGATAAGTGTTATTAAACTTTTTTAACCGTAAGTAATCATTCGTAAAAATGAACGAAATACAACGGTATCTCGGTTAGCTCAAAAGATAACGATACTTTGTAAGAAGAAAATGTCCTTGTTTAACTAAAATTAATATTAACACCTCCCTCAGTACTTTTAATTGTGATTTTTAGTTAATTATTAATTGTATATGAATTATTGATTGCTTTCATGAACGTATTTCTTTCAGTAACGAAAAAAAATAGTATACTTTTGTTAACTTCTGGAACTTAATCCCATGTTTTGCATTAGACTTGTTTCGTATAGCACGGATTCGCATAACATGGAACTTTTATGGAACATAACTACCGTGTTATACGAGGATACCTGTATTTTGCTGCTTGAATGGAAAATATAATTTCATTTCTGTACTTTTGCTGATTGGCATCGGTTTATTTAATGCTATAACAACGTTCTTAAAATAACCTTTTTTAAAAGTCCAGGGAATCCTTTCTGAGTTGTATAGTTAAGCTGACGAATGCGACAAAAATTAGTTTCTATCGGAATTACGTGACTGGTGTTTAGTCAAATATCATTCTGTGACGTACTGTATATTTCGTTTTTGGTTCCGATAGCCGAGTAGCGAGTGCGACAGATGGAGTTCTCTTATCGGTCATTCTCGTGTTCTGTTAAGTACTGTATATGTACTGTACATAATTATGCAATGAAAGTGAAAAAATGCAGTTTTAGGTGTATTTTTGTGAGCAATTAGAAAGAGAGAATGTTAACATTCTGCCTCGCGAATCTCAGTTTCTGCTCTATGATAATGCTTTTCAACTAAAATCATTCTTCGTTTAAAGAATCCGATCGTCTTCCTAAGCCATTAGCCTTATATTTATGCAATGAATTACGAGATAAGTTACGAGATAAATGTTATAAAAAAACTTCTCTCTACATAAGTAACTTTTATAGCGTTATTGTTTAATATTAGAATTTAAATAAAAAATAAGTAACTATATTATGAACACTGTTTTACAAATAGGCCTATATTGTTTCATTTGCATACGTAAAATTAAAATGACAGCTTCGATTATACAATACAGTATATAAAAGTTGCGTGTATGTTCTTTGATTACATATTTTCACACAAAAAAATTCAGATTATACCGTAGCCTACTAATACACGACAATACTAAAAACACGTGCTTCGCTTTGTAAACAGCGAATTGTAGTGATAAGCACAATGTTAACTGAATTATGATTGGTTAAAATGTAAAGCCATAGCTTCGTGGGACTCAGGCAAATTTGAATTAGGGGAGCCCCAAGTACTGTACAGTACATTGCTGACTTTAGACATTTTTCTTCGAGGGAATTTTTAGGGGAATTATTTTCTTGTAAAAGATTTGTTTGGGGCCCCCTGTTGGTGGGGTCCCAGGCAATTGTCTTTTTTGCCCATAGGATGACGTTTCACTGAACTAGAACTTCTTTGTTTCCATTGACTAAATATAAAAAGTTTTCTTTTAACAAACTTTTTATGTATTATAAAATTGATTATTGCGTGATCATGTACTGCATGAAACTACCATAATGGCTTTGAACTTTTCCTTATAAACTGAAGAAAAGTGGACTATTTACATCAGCATCAAATTTCAATTTCAAATATGTTACAAACATAATCTTCATTCGTTCGATTCTCTTATCACAAATATCTTATAATTGTAATTTCTATCAAGTCGATCTTTAACAATAATTACTTTAATTTGTACTAATTCCTTCCATTTTATTAGAGAAAAGCATAAACTTACTTTGGAGCAGGTGGAAACATTCTTAATGTTTCACAGAATACTTGATCTAAATATTTCAGTTTGGATAACGTGGAGTAGTCAATAGTTTCCTATATAAAAGTAATATTAATATTAACACGTTGAAGATATTTTATTGTTAATTAATTAGGTATAATTATTCATATAAAACATTATTTGTTTCATACATAATTTTTATACAATGAAAAACTGTAATAGGTAAAAGTGTTAAATAATATCATGTTTATTTTATAATAATAAACACGACATTAATTAATTATTATATAAATAATAATAGTATATTAGTTTAAAATATATGATGTCCTGTACAATAAGGGGCAAATAATAACCGTATCATTTCACAACGCAATTAACTAAAAGTCTATGTTAGACCTTTCGATGCTCTTACAATTTTAATGTACGGAGTCTCATCATAATTTTATTTGAATTATCCAAATACGTAATTCTGGTTGAGTATGTTTACTTTGACTTGCCTCGAACTATACGGAACCTCAAACTATAGCAACTCTACTGTACAAAGTAATGCTTTTCCAAGATGACAATTTCCCAACAACTCCACCAGAGGCCTTGCCGATGAAACCGCTGAACACTGGTCATGGATTCGCGCCTCACCAATGGATTAGCCACGTGAAGTTTTTCGAGTTTCCTATACGTGTCTAATACCTAAATAAAAGCTATATTCCCATAATGTCTTCCCTTGAGGCATCTTGTCAAATCGCATTTGTGTAGCTTTGTCTTATATCCAATAATCCAACATCAATCCACTTTCTCAACAAGATTAAGAACAGTTCGAAAATGAAATGAATGGAAGATCGTTTTCTCAATATTCTACGCAAATAGTCTGAACTATTTGACTATTTACCTGACTTTATTTATTCTATAAAAAGAGAGAGAGAGACCAATACCTCTTTATTATTATATTGTGATATTTCTTCTCTAATTCTTTCTTGTATCTCTGGATACTTGGCAATATAATAAGTGGCAAATATCACGGGATTACGAATTGTATCGTATCTTAAAGGAATAAAAATGAAGAGATTGATATTAAATAAACATTAAAAAAATTTTTTAACACTGTCAAACTAATACGTACGCAGTAACAGCAGCATAGAAACTATTTGAGATGCAGTCTATTTCAGTTAGAAGTGATTTTTCAGTTTTTGATTCTATAAGACATTTTTATGTTTCGTAAAATATTAGAAATTGTACAATATTATTGAATTAAAATGGAATTTATATTACCTGAATTTTCGGTCTCTTGAGAAAATATAACTTTCTTTTTTTTAAAAATAGGGTCGATCATATGTTGCAAAAGGTCTATATAATTACTCTGAAAAAATCATAAGATTAATCTTTAAACTCAGCATTTCTATTAATAAATTCGTATTATTAAATGATAATATAACAGTTTAATCGACATTTTAGGGAAAACTTTCCTCAATAAAGTAAGTTTATCCTTAGCTAATATTGTATTTCTATTTCTGATTTTGAACTTAAATCATGTACAGTTTGTTTTAAAACAAACTTCAATTCTCAAAAATAAAGTCTTAGTCTTTTTACAATAACCAATAATACATGGTGCAGGAAAAGTTTCTGACTTTTTAAGATAACTGATTTACAGTAATAAAACTAAATATCTGATTACATATTTGGATTAAAAAATGGTATGTAATAGTGGAAGAATATTTATTACAACTAATAATCAGTGTAAAGTTTGTTCCCTTCATTGCACTGAAAAATTCTTGTGGCGAAATTTCCCATCAACTGGAGGGTGTCATCTTTAGTGATAGATGACCTTTCTTTTGCAACGTGTATAATTAATTGATCTTTTGTTCGTGATTGTGGTTGAGATAGCTTACTGTTTTGAAGCCTTCTCCAGATATGGACTATGAGATTCAGGTTTGGAGAGTTTGTAAAGCTTCAGGAGTCTGGAGAAATGTCCAAATCCCTAGAAACTCTGAATTTCTTGTGAAGTTTATTTGGCAGTATGCGACCTCCCCAAATGGTACTTCTGATATAATGGCGTATTGTTGAAGTGCACAGTTTTATGCCTCTGCAAGTAATCTTTAGAAAAATTGAATTTTCGGAAACTTTACGGGGACCTAATCCTATATTTTTTCTTCATCAGCTTATGAATTTTATTCTTTGATTTGGAGATCATTTTGGCAGGCAGTCCATTTCCCGATGCATCAACAATAACATTGTCCTCTTTTTGACACTATTTCCCGACATCGCATTTAGTTGTTAGTATGCCTTTCTTTTTTTGTAGAAAATCCAACTCCCTGAATACCTTGAATAAGGCTACGAGTATGCTGTCAAACTTTGCCCTTTACGACAAAAACATTAATTAGATATTAATTTTGTACACTACACACCGATAGGAATGATATCCAACCATAAAAAATAGAGAAAAATTGCAGACAGACACACACACAGAAAAAAATGTAACATTTATACTGCGGGATATGATGGAAAATGAGTTGTAAAAATAGTTTCTGACTCAAGTTAGAAACTTTCATTATACCAAAAGCAAAGAAATTAATTGGCAGACACTATTGCCTTAAATGTTTCTCAGAATTCTCCTCAATAAATATCTTCCAAGAGTTAAGTTACTGCTTCAAGTCGTGAAAAACAGAGTGGCAAAAGTAATCGATTCCGAATAAAGTACGGGTTTTTAGTCATCTGACGAACGAGCTCTGGCGATTTGGCACAAATGGTACCTAGTGCATTAATCTGTCATGCCACTTGCCAGTGAGTTGGTGTAATATATGTCTTTTCATAACAGCAATCCTTGGGAAGCAGAAATACAGAGGCAGCCATTCAATAGACGATTGGAAAACATCTTCATGAAACCTAGGAGAATCAGAAATTTTTGGTGCACCCTGTATAACATTTTAATTTTATAATAAAATCTCATAACAAACGGCACTACGCACATACTTTTTTTTAACCTTAAATTTTCTGATCATGTACAGTACTTCCCCAGCAGTAGAACAGGAGGTTAAAGGAACCAGGAAATTAAATATGTTCCACAATTTCCTACCTTATATACAGATAGTCTAGCAGAAATAGCATCTTGACACATATTATATATATCCAACATAGAAGGAGATGATAAGTAGTACTTCACTGTGTGATACCAGACTCGAATATAATAAAACACGTTCATCACTTCTGGTAAACATACTGGAAAGGTTATACAACTATTTTATGTACTTAATTAAAATAAAACAATCAATTAATAGTAACTTTAGATCTATAAATTAAAACATAGGATAGTTACACAAAAAGTTATTGTGTAATTAGAAACCTATATATACTGTATATAGAAATGAGGATGTTTGGTTGTTTGTGTTTTGTTTGTTCGCTATTCGCTATGCAAGTCTAGGCCGTTCGACCAATTCCTACGAAACTTGGCAGTTACGTTCACATACTTCTAATTTAGATAATGTCGTAATCCCACTCTAAAATATCGATTCAGTTTCTATAAATGAATTAATTTGTATTTACATTCCATAGAAAATAATTAACTAAATATATTTCTTACAAAAAAAGGATATAATTTAAAAATATATATATTGTATTCATTTAATTATTGCGAAAATGATGTAGCGCAAAATAGATGCACCATCACGCTATTACTGCGACAGGTAGCATATACAGTAGCGTGTTGTAGTAGTGTTGCCCCTGTATATCATACTTTTCCTGTTAGCAACGGAGTCGTGCCGGTTATGTATCTAACCTTGTTCAGGGGAAGATTTTTGAATTGAAATAACGTGACTTGCGTTAAAAATTGGAAGTTCTTATATAGTTAATCTGGTCATCTATCTTTTACAATTTCCATATCTATCTCGACTTTCATCTACCTAACTCCTTTCTCGATATTAAGAAAGGATAGAGGCGGACGGATGACAGTGGGAATTTATAGAAGAAATTTGGAATTTGTTAAGCTGCAATTTTTTCAAATTGCAGCTTAACAAATTGCAGCCCAATAAGACCCTCTAATAATCGAGTCTATAAAACCATCGAAAACCGGTAGTCGGTCGTAGGTTCGTGTATTGCCAACGAACTGGTAACGTGAAGTTTTCTGAGTTTTCTTAGCGTTAATAATAATAGTCGTTGATTATCCTCTGGAGAAAGAGAACTACTACTTTTGTTCGAATTAACTTTCAACCTCTATCTGCAACAGATCCTTCTTCCTATCGGACCAGAGGTATGGTGGCATTAGAATAGGAAAATTACATAATGAAAGGCGAGTAGTAAATATAATTTAAGGGATTTTCCAAGATGCCGTGTATAAGTATTTGGTCCATTTTTCACGAAATTTGATTCGTTGGCAGATTATCATTTGATATTAGGCTGTGAATGGAACAATTTCATAGAGCTAACATTAGAAAAAATGCTGTCTACCAATGAAATTATGCCATTTCGTATCGCGATAAACATGACAATGGTAGACAAAATTGACCAAATTTTTTATATGGTTTTCATTTTAATGTTTGTTATATTATAGTAATTGATTTATATAACTACAACGTTATCTTGCGTAGTTTTATCACACCGAGTGACCAATCTAACACATTTTAAAAATTCTTTAACTGTACACAATTTAAAGAATTTTTAAACGTGTTAGATTAGTCGATCGGTGTGATAAATAATTACATAAGATAACCTTTGTAGTTATATAAATCAATTACTATAATGTAATATAATAGAAAGGTTAAAATACTAAAGAATCTAATAATCGTAATGTTCTTATTTTTTTGCCCGGGGCAACGCTGGGCTTACCTGTTAGTACAGTATCTAACATAAAGTAGATTTATTAGAGTAGACATTCAAAGAAAGTATACGAATGCCAATATTAGTTATATAATTGTCTTAATGTAAATGAAATTATGTACAATTGTTTTTAATACAGTATTATATAGATATAGCTTATTGCAAACAAAAAAAAATACAATTCTAACTATTTTTAAGCTTTATAGAATTTAAATAAATTACTTCTAAACTGTAGATATGTTTGAATATTTTGCATAAAAATAAATGCTAATTTTAATTTTATTAATTAAAAGTTAATTTAGTAAAGAAATGAATTTTATTGCTAATTTTGTGATATAAAGTTTATAAATGTCTATTGTTCTATATATTATACGTTATATTATATTAAATATATATACAAATAGATATATAATTAATGCTTTATATAACTTATATTAAAAGATAGGTTATAAAATTTTTACTAACAAGAAATGAAATTGATGGGATTTATTAAATTCGTATCGAATGCATAATTCAGAGATTGAACAACTCTTTTCTTCTCGTTAATCTTTATACCGAACAATGTCTTGAAAGTTATATCGGCTACAGTAGTGGAGAAAATCTCTTTCACATCTAATGTTTCTTTATTTTCAATAATTTCTTTCATTTCTTTCCAATTTTCTTCAATGGTTTGGTTTATGGCATTTGTCATCTATACGTAATAATATCATAAAAATATTTTAAACAATTCGTTTTTAAAATATACTAAAATGGAAAAATCAAATGAAGAAAAAATATATACAGTTTTCAGTTTGCTAGTAGTAAAAGTTGGTGTGATCATATCTCGAGCTTCCTTCCAAATTGGCCCTGAATTTACACTTGTGCTGAATTTAAATACTGGATTTGGTACTGCAGCATTCGGTATCACTGACTAAAAAATATTTAAATACATTAATAACCACTATTTGCGCTTTATTAAAGTCTATGATATTATTTTTAAGCTGCATACTAATTTCAAAGCCATTCACAATTTACTTAAAATAATTGACTTTTTATTTCTTTTAGGAATGAATTTAATCTAATCGCTTTTATAGGTAATTTCACAGAAAACAGAACGGAATTAAACGTGATCTCTTTATAAATATCTAATATTAATGTATAAGATTGATCTCATTTAAAATTAAAAAGCATTTCATATTATTTCCAATATACCTATCATATAAAGAAGTATTAGTGATCATTTCAGATGTATTGGCGCAAATACTACAGTTTATAAGAAAACGATAGTCGCATTGAAGGTTTGATTTTATCTGCGATAAAGTAAAAGCTAAAGAAACATTGTTTTATAGAATACGTCAGAAGATTAAAACAAATATTTTATTATTATTATTTACTTATAAAACAAAGGAAACAAAGTATAGTCAACAAACACTCTAGTTATGAGTGTAACAAAAGTTCCAATTCGATTATACTTGATATATGATTATGGATATGAGAATATATTTCTTTCGATACAGCTTTATCAATAATTTAGTACTTATCTTTCAACATTTGGTGTGTGCTTTAAGATATACCAAACTGTCATTTGAGAAGCCTTTGTAAGGTTAGTTGACTGCAAGACATTGGTGACTACTTAATATTTTCTACCAAAGCTTTTTATTCCGAACTTTTAGTTTACGTGGACGTCATTAATACTTATTGGTAATACATTTAACTGGATTTCGCAGATGATTCCAAACAACTTTATATGAGCGGTAAAGTGAACGTGAAATTTGTCGGGTTGGAGTGTTCGAAGCCTCCAGTCCGTCTATTTTCGCTTTTTTATAGTCAGTTAACAACTTTCCATGTCATATTTTTGCATGTCAAAATTATAGAATTTACTGGTGTTTTGAGTTTTTATGTTGAGTTTAATGATAAATACTACTGGTTCTCAGCAAAGTTGTCGATTACCTATTTTCTAATGATCATATAACTTTTAATTTAGATTATAAAATTTTATACATTATATATGATAACACTTATTATCGATTTTTCCTTGCTTCAGTTTTGAAAGCGATGTTTTATCTGGATATCTACATAGATTAATTTAATGAAAAATAAAGATAGCGACAAATCATGGCTATAAATGGAAAAGTATGATTCATTTTTATGCAAAAATTCCGTTGTATACACGTTCAAGTAATTTTTGTATAAATAAAGAAATCAATATTGATCAATAAGTAGTTAGAAAAACATGTTAAGATTAGAAAACAGAGAATTTAGAGAATTTCAATTTATGTATTAATTTAATAAATAAAGTTATATAATACCCAACATCGTCTGATCCTTTTCATAAATAACATAATATGATGTAAGTATATGTGGCATGTTATATGTCAGGATGTACTGTACTTTAATAAGCGAAAAATATCACATCGCATCTGTGCATTGCGCATTTAATCTAAGTAAGGAATATGATCCACAAATAAATGAAGAATTTCAGAAGGAAAGAAAAAAACACGAGAACATTCATGATTTTAAAAAATCAGTTATAAATATAATTTTCCTTTAAAGTGAAAACATTCTTTTAATCGAAGATTATACAGGCTTTGAAACTTCACTTGCATAATATGCATACAATACTTGTTGTAAATACAACCTGCGTCATCAAGTGAAGGTTATGTGTGATCATTTTGATTAAACACGTGATATATCATTCTTTTTTTATCTATAATTAATGAGATAAAACACGATAAAGTAATTTATTAGTTTAAAAATAACAAATGATAATAATTCTTGTAAATATGTTTATAATTAATTAGCTGTATTATCAGCCATTAAAAATTATAAAAAATATGAAGAGTTTTTATATTATATCAATTTCTTAACATTATATTTTACTTTATACTTTTGTTACACTTTATATGTAGTGAATATACTGTACATATAAATTTTAATATATAACGTTATACATTGTTATCATATCAAAAAAAATTTTAATATTTTTATTGATAGTAGTAGAGTTACAAAATGTTGTTATATAATAATGATAAAATTGTATATATATATATTACTGTAAATTATATGTATATACTACATATTCTGTATAAAGTATATGTATGAAAGATATTTGATAAAATTTTTCAGTTGTTCTAGTTTGCAACTCAAGTAAACAAATAAATTATTTCATATGAAGCAGAAGTTAATTGCAATCATTATATTATTTTTATTCATATTTATTATTTTCTTATAATAAATTCACTATTATTTAAAGCTATTTATTTATTTACATCTTTAAAACATGTAATTTACAGCTATATTTATCAGCAAATAGCAACAACAAGAAAACAAAAACTAGATTTTTTGGTAATTAATTACAATGTTAAACATAATTAAACAAATAAAAATGATCTCACATTTCTCCTGTGAAAAATCTGTGCTTTTTTCACTTCAATTATTTTCAAAAATTCCGGATTGAGAACTACAACAATTGGGGTTGTGCCAAAGAAATATCTAGGAAATACAGCAGTATTGTTTTAAAAAAAGTTCAAACAAAGTGTTTAACTTATATGAAGTTTATTTAATAAATATTCACCCATAAATTGGTCCATATTTCAGAAACCAATCGACTTCGAATTTTTTCCCCTAAAATAATTTTAATAAAAATATTGTTAATGATATTAGATTAGTTTAAAATTAATGTTTATAAATGATATTTTTATTGAAATTATTATTTATTGCTTTTCAGTTCTGTTTATCAGAATTTTGGTGCATTCTCTTATTTGAACATATTTTTATTATTAATTTATATCAATGGTTCTTAACCCAATCGTACGTTTTCAATCCAGGCAACCTATCATATAAAGAAGTATTAGTGATCATTTCAGATGTATTGGCGCAAATACTACAGTTTATAAGAAAACGATAGTCGCATTGAAGGTTTGATTTTATCTGCGATAAAGTAAAAGCTAAAGAAACATTGTTTTATAGAATACGTCAGAAGATTAAAACAAATATTTTATTATTATTATTTACTTATAAAACAAAGGAAACAAAGTATAGTCAACAAACACTCTAGTTATGAGTGTAACAAAAGTTCCAATTCGATTATACTTGATATATGATTATGGATATGAGAATATATTTCTTTCGATACAGCTTTATCAATAATTTAGTACTTATCTTTCAACATTTGGTGTGTGCTTTAAGATATACCAAACTGTCATTTGAGAAGCCTTTGTAAGGTTAGTTGACTGCAAGACATTGGTGACTACTTAATATTTTCTACCAAAGCTTTTTATTCCGAACTTTTAGTTTACGTGGACGTCATTAATACTTATTGGTAATACATTTAACTGGATTTCGCAGATGATTCCAAACAACTTTATATGAGCGGTAAAGTGAACGTGAAATTTGTCGGGTTGGAGTGTTCGAAGCCTCCAGTCCGTCTATTTTCGCTTTTTTATAGTCAGTTAACAACTTTCCATGTCATATTTTTGCATGTCAAAATTATAGAATTTACTGGTGTTTTGAGTTTTTATGTTGAGTTTAATGATAAATACTACTGGTTCTCAGCAAAGTTGTCGATTACCTATTTTCTAATGATCATATAACTTTTAATTTAGATTATAAAATTTTATACATTATATATGATAACACTTATTATCGATTTTTCCTTGCTTCAGTTTTGAAAGCGATGTTTTATCTGGATATCTACATAGATTAATTTAATGAAAAATAAAGATAGCGACAAATCATGGCTATAAATGGAAAAGTATGATTCATTTTTATGCAAAAATTCCGTTGTATACACGTTCAAGTAATTTTTGTATAAATAAAGAAATCAATATTGATCAATAAGTAGTTAGAAAAACATGTTAAGATTAGAAAACAGAGAATTTAGAGAATTTCAATTTATGTATTAATTTAATAAATAAAGTTATATAATACCCAACATCGTCTGATCCTTTTCATAAATAACATAATATGATGTAAGTATATGTGGCATGTTATATGTCAGGATGTACTGTACTTTAATAAGCGAAAAATATCACATCGCATCTGTGCATTGCGCATTTAATCTAAGTAAGGAATATGATCCACAAATAAATGAAGAATTTCAGAAGGAAAGAAAAAAACACGAGAACATTCATGATTTTAAAAAATCAGTTATAAATATAATTTTCCTTTAAAGTGAAAACATTCTTTTAATCGAAGATTATACAGGCTTTGAAACTTCACTTGCATAATATGCATACAATACTTGTTGTAAATACAACCTGCGTCATCAAGTGAAGGTTATGTGTGATCATTTTGATTAAACACGTGATATATCATTCTTTTTTTATCTATAATTAATGAGATAAAACACGATAAAGTAATTTATTAGTTTAAAAATAACAAATGATAATAATTCTTGTAAATATGTTTATAATTAATTAGCTGTATTATCAGCCATTAAAAATTATAAAAAATATGAAGAGTTTTTATATTATATCAATTTCTTAACATTATATTTTACTTTATACTTTTGTTACACTTTATATGTAGTGAATATACTGTACATATAAATTTTAATATATAACGTTATACATTGTTATCATATCAAAAAAAATTTTAATATTTTTATTGATAGTAGTAGAGTTACAAAATGTTGTTATATAATAATGATAAAATTGTATATATATATATTACTGTAAATTATATGTATATACTACATATTCTGTATAAAGTATATGTATGAAAGATATTTGATAAAATTTTTCAGTTGTTCTAGTTTGCAACTCAAGTAAACAAATAAATTATTTCATATGAAGCAGAAGTTAATTGCAATCATTATATTATTTTTATTCATATTTATTATTTTCTTATAATAAATTCACTATTATTTAAAGCTATTTATTTATTTACATCTTTAAAACATGTAATTTACAGCTATATTTATCAGCAAATAGCAACAACAAGAAAACAAAAACTAGATTTTTTGGTAATTAATTACAATGTTAAACATAATTAAACAAATAAAAATGATCTCACATTTCTCCTGTGAAAAATCTGTGCTTTTTTCACTTCAATTATTTTCAAAAATTCCGGATTGAGAACTACAACAATTGGGGTTGTGCCAAAGAAATATCTAGGAAATACAGCAGTATTGTTTTAAAAAAAGTTCAAACAAAGTGTTTAACTTATATGAAGTTTATTTAATAAATATTCACCCATAAATTGGTCCATATTTCAGAAACCAATCGACTTCGAATTTTTTCCCCTAAAATAATTTTAATAAAAATATTGTTAATGATATTAGATTAGTTTAAAATTAATGTTTATAAATGATATTTTTATTGAAATTATTATTTATTGCTTTTCAGTTCTGTTTATCAGAATTTTGGTGCATTCTCTTATTTGAACATATTTTTATTATTAATTTATATCAATGGTTCTTAACCCAATCGTACGTTTTCAATCCAGGCAACCAGAATCTCCCATATATATTAAATCATCATCCATGAAGGATTTTCAACACTGCATAATTCTTTTGTAACTGACATTATAAAAGAATTTTAGTATTATAAATATGATTATTACAGATTTCTAATTGTGTTAAACAACTCAATGAGCCCTCCTGATTCATTTATCATGCACCTTTTAGGAAAAATGTGGCGAGATTTCACATCGACTATCGTTAAGGAAGTTGAGCGTTAGGGATGTTGGGGGTAAAGACCTCGCAGTATCTTTTCTAGGATGTTAAAAAATATTCATGTCAAACTCGACGTAGATAAGTTAAATGGTATATAACCCTTTACCTAACATACAGATACACATATTTTGACTTTTATACAGTGGCGCACCAGAGGGGTACACGACAACTGGGCCACGGTGAACTGGGCGATTAACAACGGGCGCTAGTCAATTGGGTGACAGAAACTTAGAAAGTTTTGCATGCCTAGAAAGCATACGATTGGGCGGATATTTTTTGTAATATTGGTAAAATATATATAAATATAAATATGATTAAGACTTATGAACTATGAGTTACAAATTATTTCCAACTTAGGAAAAGGAAATGTTTGAAACTTCTTACTGTGGCATAGTTAATTATTGTATGTCAGAAGCAGTTAAGAAAGTACAGTACATCAAAGAAAAGCGGTTCTTCCAAAACAAATTCTATTAAAGAACTGCTCTTCTTTCATGTGATTTGTTAACTGTTTATAATTCTTTGGAAGAACTTCCGCCAATTTAACATAAGTATGTATAAGAGCAAATCATTTTCAAAAATAAAGTTTAAAATAAAAATTTTGATTTGAATTTCATGTCTATTTTTTTCTTTTAATGTGTGTAACATGTATAAATATGTCCGATAATTACAAAATCGTTCTTTTAACTCAATTCCGCATTATATTTAATGCGGAATTCAATCTACAGCATTAAATATAATGCCACTAATTCATAAAAATAATCTTTTTGTTCAACTCGGCTTTCCAAGTTTAAATCCTGAGTGCGCCATTGCTTTTATATATATGTTAAATTCTGTTAAATCAATCTTTTATATAAATAAATAAAACTTTACCAATAAGTAACCATGAACGCAACACAAAACATCTCGAAAAGTCCACTATATAGCCTATAAGCCTGTATAAATTATAGTGCAAACTAACAGAGAGACATAATTTTTTCCAAATTCTCGCATGTTTTCCTAATTTCTCACTAATTACTTTTTAATATTAGTTTTCTAAACGTAATACTATACTTCAATAGTACAAATTTCTTAAAGACAATCGCTTAACGGACGGACGGATTCTTAATTAATTAAAGACAACTTCGTAATAACTCTTATTGGCTAGATATTGGAAATAAAATGTCTCGCAATCAATTCAGTTTTCGGTTTAGATTCCTAAAAATTTTATAAAATATTTCCGTCCACAATTACATTTCTGGCTTGGCACTTCCCGTTAAGAAAAACGTCTAGATTTAATAAAAATTAAATTTGTAATCTTGTTTATTTTCGTTCGATAAAATAGTCATACGAAACAAACAACTTTTTACTTTTTGTGATGCAAATTATTATTATTTTTTTTGAATAAATAAATTACATTAAATTTATTTATTCAAAATTCTTCATTTTATAAAATTTTATTATGTAAGATAAAGTAATGATAAACTATCTTAAATAATTATGTCGTAAATTATTATTAAAATATCAGGACAACATCACCAAACGGATCAGGTCGAAGCAATTTCCAAACAAGAAGGACGGTTTAGGTCCTGGAATGCCAAGTTTCTCAAAACGACGAAAGTTTTCTCTTCTTTTTCTATAAAGATATATAAAATATAAGTTATTTTACAAATAAAAGTCTTCAGTGTTATAGTGTAATATCTAACAAATTATTTATGATAACTAAATTAAAACAATATTAATAAACTCTAACGCATTCTTAAACTATCCGTTTCTTTTATTATTCAATATTAACATAAAGTGAATTTCAATCTGTTTATTAATTTATTAAACTAAAATCGGTACAATTATTCCAGTGTTTATAAATTATGTTGGTTAATATACTCAGAACTTATTTTTCATTTACAATCTACAACATAAAAACTTCATTCATCAAAATATTGTTAACTCAAAAGCAGATTTTAATATACACGAACAATTATTTATTATTACATCGTCACAATACCGGGCTGCAATTTTTAATCATATTATTAATTTATTTAATTTAAAATATATGCTTTCCACTTCAAATTAGTAGTGGCTTGCCCCTGTATATCTTACTTTTCCTGTTAGCAATAGAGTCGTGCAGGTCATTTAACTCCTTTCAGGGAAAGTTTTTGAATTGAAATAACGTGTTTTTCGGTGCAAACCGGAAGTTTATGTATAGTTATTCTGGGCCTTCTGTCCCATAAGATTTCATATCTAGTCTCGGTTTTCATCTATCTAACACTGTTCTCGAGATTAAGGAAGGATAGACAGACGGACGACAGAGGGAATTTATAACTGGTCTACAGTTATTTTCAAATTGCAGCCCAATAATAAATAAATAAGAAGACGAGAACATCCATGATCGAAAAAAATGAGTTATAGGAAAATATAATATTCATTTAAAGTGAAAAATTCTTTAATGAAATATTATACAGCATTTTAAGCTTAATATGCATTGCATACATATAATAATTTTGCTGTAAATGCTACTGCATCATCAAGTGAAGGTTATCTCTTATTACTTTGATTAAATGAGTGTGATATTTGAATATTTTATCTATGGATACTTATACCTTTGTGATTAATATGAGTTAAACACGATAAGGTAATTTATCAGTTTAGAAATAGTAAATAACGTTGATTATTCTTATATATATATATTTATAATTTATTAGCCATATCATATCCCGGTTAAAATCCGATGGTATCGTTTGTTTATTATGCTTTTTAATTATAACATCGTTTGATGTAAAGCGAAAAAATAACAAAAATAAGGAGCATCATGAAGTACTGTACGTACAGCACCAAAAGAAAAAGCTATAAACAAAAATAGCACAGCGATGAACGAAAATAATGCAATTAAAAATGGACCAGGAAAGACTTCTAGTATTTAATTTTTTGTATTTATTAGGCCTTATATGTTGCAACCAATATGGACAGTATTATCAAATTTTTTTTACGCTGCAATCTAGATTATATTTGCCTTCGTTACAGTTAAATAAAAAATATTTTGAGGTTATTATATTTCAATAAAACAAAGAATTATTTTAAAGTAAAACTGATTATTCTGCAAAAATTATTTAACATCTTCAAACTTTGGCAATTTTGTTAGAAGTTTTGTATTAGAAACAGTCTTGGGTAGATACAGTATGCTTTGATTAGCTATCCTCAAGACTGATATTTAAGCGAAAAATAAACTTTTAGAATGTAAAAATTTTAAAAAAGTAAATACAAACAAAGAAAAGAAATGTAAACAGAAGTACAATAAATACAATAATTGAGAGCATTCAGATGCTCCTCCGTTATTATCATCCTAAATACGAATCATTTTCATAAGAAAAAAGTATAATCACGAAAATGATTAAGAAATCATTTGATAAATATATGGCTACTGCCAAAATATATGAAAATTACGACAAACTTCGAAAACAAAATGTGCTTTAATTAATTGAAATCCTCTATTAAATATTGAAAGCGAGAGAGAAAAAACCTACTCACTAGTCTTTTTTGACCGATTACAGGTTAAATTCATTAGGCCTATTCAAGTCTCTGAAGTATTACATGCAAGAAAGAAAAAGCCATCCGCTAATCTTAACTTAAGATTTTCGAGCCTACAGTAAACAAAAACATGCGTAAGACACTCAGAAAAGAGAAACATTCGATTTATTCACTTATTTTTACAGCAACTGCATGTAAACAGCACACACAGCAAGCCTGACTTTCATGTAACACAACACTTGTTCACCATTTGACCCTGATTTATCTTAATTACTGTATGTGACATACATTAATTAATATCAAACTTAAAAATATATTTGGCATCAATTAGCTACATTATCTGCCATCAAAAATGAAAACTATGAAGATTATTATGATATTGTAATGTAAAGACCTTATTAAGATTTCTTTGACATGGTAACCACGTATATTGAATATATTACAATATTTATTATTCTATTTTCTTATTTTGAGGGCATCTTAAATGATCTTTTGATAACGACGTTCTTTCAGTCTGTGTGTATTTTATATTATAGATAAATAAAAATCTTTATTTCTCAATATATTTTAGATATCTTTTCTCTCCTTGAAAACATTGCAGCGGACGTCTTTGCCTATACATAACTTAATTTACTAATTAAAAGTACTGTACTTGTATAATTAATTACTTGTAATTTAGCCACCATTCTTTTCCTGTTATTCATTTATGTTTTGTTGTTTCCTTTCTCGGTTGTTATATATAACAAAAGGAAAGTATGGCGATCGATCAAAACATTTTTACGCAGTTTAAAGCTTAATTAACCACTCGGCCATTGGTGAGTCGGTTTATATAAATTAGCCTACGGTAAAATAGATTTCGTTATATAGTTGTTTCCCTTAACGTTGCAGTTTCCATAAACCTATCGACGACGTTAAGTGAGGACTTGCTCAAGTATTAATGTAAAGTAAATAAAATACAGTAAAATATGAATAATAAATAAATGAACACTTACAAATACCACTTGACAAAGGTAAGAGTTAGTAGAAAAATAAAAAAGAAAATGAGGGCTTCCATAATGTAATTATAATAAACTATTTCGTTTAATAAGACTTTTTGATAGAGCTTTTAGGCTTTATATAGTATATGCTTATATAAAACGAAGATAACAATTGATTTATTGTGAATCGAATAATTACGATAAATATATGTGATAATGTATTGTAAGAAAGTATTGAAGTGTCAGTGAACGATTAACACTTTAAACGTGTTATATATAAGTTTCCTGGTATTACAATAAATTTTTCGGAATATCATTGTATAACTCATTTTTTTCGATCATGAATGTTCTCGTCTTTTTATTTATTTATTATTGGGCTGCAATTTGAAAATAACTGTAGACCAGTTATAAATTCCCTCTGTCGTCCGTCTGTCTATCCTTCCTTAATCTCGAGAACAATGTTAAATAGATGAAAATCGAGACTAGATATGAAATCTTATAGGACAGAAGGCCCCGAATAACTATACACAAACTTCCGGTTTGCACCGATAAAACGTTATTTCAATTCAAAAACTTTCCCTCAAAGGAGTTAGATGATCTGCACGACTCTATTGCTAACAGTATGATGTACTGTACAGGGGCAAGCCACTACTAATTTGAAGTGGAAAGCATATATTTTAAATTAAATAAATTAATAATATAATTAGAAATTGCAGCCCGGTATTGTGACGATGTAATAATAAATAATTGTTCGTGTATATTAAAATCTACTTTTGAGTTAACAATATTTTGAAGAATGAAGTTTTTATGTTGTAGATTGTGAAAGAAAAGTATATTAATTACTGTATGTGACATACATTAATAAATATCAAACTTAAAAATATATTTGGCATCAATTAGCTACATTATCTGCCATCAAAAATGAAAACTATGAAGATTATTGTGATATTATAATGTAAAGACCTTATTAAGATTTCTTTGACATGGTAACCAAGTATATTATTAAGTTAATATACTTGGTTACCATGTCAAAGAAATCTTAATAAGATCTTTACATTATAATATCACAATAAGAATGTTATCTTTAAGAAGAAAAATTTATCACATTCTTAATGTAAATAGGCGTAATAAAAAATGTGATATTTTATTGATATTTGTTGACCTGCAATTAAATATTGAATATATTACAATATTTATTATTCTATTTTCTTATTTTGAGGGCATCTTAAAACATCTTTTGATAACGACGTTCTTTCAGTCTGTATGTATTTTATATTATAGATAAATAAAAATCTTTATTTCTCAATATATTTTAGATATCTTTTCTCTCCTTGAAAACATTGCAGCGGACGTCTTTGCCTATACATAACTTAATTTACTAATTAAAAGTACTGTACTTGTATAATTAATTACTTGTAATTTAGCCACCATTCTTTTCCTGTTATTCATTTATGTTTTGTTGTTTCCTTTCTCGGTTGTTATACTCGTACATTTATTGATTTTGAGGTACAAAACCATAATCTCCTTCAAAGTAGTCTCCTTGGTAGTGTATACACTTCTCCCAGCGTTCCTGCCATTGCTGGAAACACTGCTGGAACGTATCTTTTGGAATGGCCATCAGCCGGTCCGTCGCATTCCGCACGATGTCTTCTCTCGACTAAAATCGGGTTTCTTTTAGCGGCATTTTCAGCTTGGGAAATAGCCAAAAGTCACATGGAGCCATGTGGGGAGAGTACGGAGCGTGACGAACCACAGGAGTGTTGTGTTTGGCGACGAAAGCCTGAATCAGATGCGCAGAATGGGCGGATGAATTATCACGATGGAGCTGCCAAGTTTTGATCGACCACAGATATGGTTGTTTGTGTCGCACAGCATCGGAAAGACGACGAAGGACCTCCTGGTAGTACTCCTTTGTGTGAAAGTAGCCAAGGACGCAGAGCTCAATCTACGCCACTTACGGGCACCAGTCGGTGAGACCAGTCCTCTAGGATGCAGATCACTAGATCTGATCTTAAATATATCATAGGAGAGCGATAACCGCTAGTTGATCTGAACCCCGAAGTTCAGACGTTCGTCAGGTTCCCGACACCAGTTTGTCAATTTATCGATGCGCGGACTAACACGCGTATGCGATCTGATTCGGACACCCAATTAAGAGACATTTTTGTATAATAAACATAAGTATAATTTAATAAATCTCAAACAAACGAATACAAATAACCAATAACAACGATTATACGACAAGCTATAGACTAGAACTGAATCTATGCTAATGCGCGTTCGAGAGAGAGAGCTCACAAAATTATTCTAAACATACGACCTGTTTAGATGTCGTCGTCTTCGTTTCTGTAGGTAAAGGACACCTTGTAGATCGGTTCATATTACATTCATACGGGAGATCAATTCGTGCACAAATATAAAAATATCACTTCTTCTAAGTGTAGACTCGGGACTTAGTCTATCGGACTCCGCTATGGGCGTTGGCCATCAGGAGGAAACGTATGTGGAGTTTGTATGCTTCGTATCTGTCGAAGAACTCCTCGAATTCTGACTAATCTTCCCTTTTATTTCAAAATTTTCGTCCAATCATCGTCCAGTAACTCTTTCGTGAGAACGGACGAAAGGGGGATGAACGAGGGGTAACCATTTCCCATCTGAGCGAGATTTTTAACCAGATAACGGAAAAACAGAGGATGTTCTCTTTGATGAAAGGAAATAACATTTGTTATCTGGTTTTTCCCATGTCTAAAACAATATTTTTTTCACAAAAACGAAGTAATATTTCGTGTCCATAATTTAAGATTATTAATAAAATTCACAAATTAGATCCAGGGCCTTTCGGATCTCACATTTGCGATGGTTTGGCCTTGTGGTGCGTACTCACGATACACCACCCCACGAGAGTCGAAAAAACTGTCAACATGACCTTGATATTGCTGCGGACCTGCCGCGTTTTTTTTTGGCCTCGAGGATCGTCCCCGAAAGCCTGCCGAATCTTGCGAATGGTTTACTCCTGGGTATCGCAAAGGTTTTTGGCAAAATTTGATGTAATATCGCTGCTCACGTTGTTCAGTCATTTTCCAACTAGTGGAATCCGACAAGAGCTCACTACATGTCCTCACTCATAGGCCGACTGCCAACGACTGACGCTTCCTGCAGGCGGGAAAAAATTCAGGGCTGTGCATGACTGTCCCCTCCACAACTCCACCGAAAGAGGCCTCCTGCGCATCATTGGTTTACGCGGAAAAAATAAAAGTCCGATACTTTTTGAATAGACCTCATATTTTTGCCGACCAAAGGTCCGATACTTTTTGAACGGCCCTCGTATTAATGTAAAGTAAATAAAATACAGTAAATATGAATAATAAATAAATGAACACTTACAAACACCACTTGACAAAGGTAAGAGTTAGTAGAAAAAGAAAAAAGAAAATGAGGGCTTCCATAATGTAATTATAATAAACTATTTCGTTTAATAAGACTTTTTGATAGAGCTTTTAGGCTTTATATAGTATATGCTTATATAAAACGAAGATAACAATTGATTTATTGTGAATCGAATAATTACGATAAATATATGTGATAATGTATTGTAAGATAATATTGAAGTGTCAGTGAACGATTAACACTTTAAACGTGTTATATATAGCCTAATTTTCTTGGTATTACAATAAATTTTTCGTAATATCATTGTTTAAGATGGCAAAAAAACATAACCGAAAACAGGATAGCCTATAGTTCACAGATATTACGAAGAAATGAAGGACGAAAAATCGATATTAGAAAATTAGATTAAGTATAGATACAGAAGTTTAATAATAAAATAATAGGATATATACGAGATTAAAAACTGTAACTTATGGAATAACGCTTAACGAAGGATTAGGCAACTGTTAGCATGCATGCCAAACGTGGCACGCAAACGATATTTTTCTGTCAGAAACCCAGGGCACATGTTAAAAAATAAATATCTAACATTTTTATTTTCCCGGCTGTTATATATAACAGAGGGAAGGTATGACGATCGGTCAAAAAATGAGCCCCAGATTTTACATTTTTGGGCTCGAGACCTTGAAACGTCGAGAAATGTAAAAACATTCGAGGGTAACTTCTGGTACGTATGGATGTTTGTATGGGGGGGTATGATTTTGTTCTTGTTTTAAGCTTAATAACTCCTGTGTTTTTTGTTGATATTTTTTGAAATTTTGCAGGGAGGTTTGCTTATTAGAGGATTTATGTTATTAAATTTTGGTGGTTAAAGGACGAGGGGGAGATGAAAGGGGTCGTGTCATATCTCCAGCAGGGTCTGACTTAATGACGATTTTACTCGTTATTAGCATTTACATTTCATTTTTTTTATAAAAAATTTTTTGTAACACCAGGAAATTTATATTTTTAAGGTTCACTGATACTTCAATACTATGTTACAATACATTATTACAGGTATTTATCATAAATATTCGATTCACAATACATCAATTGCTATCTTCGTTTTATATAAACATATACTATATAAAACCTAAAAGCTCTATCAAAAAGTGTTATTAAACGAAATAGTTTATTATAATTACATTATGGAAGCCTTCATTTTCTTTTTTATTTTTCTAATAACTCTTACCTTTGTCAAATGATATTTATAAGTGTTCATTTATTTATTATTCATATTTACTATATTTTGTTTACTTTACATTAATTAATACTTGAGCAAGTCCTCACTTCACGTCGTCGATAGGTTTTTTTTTTCATTTAATAGTCATCATCTCCCCTTACGGGGATCAGAACGTCCTTGTCCCGTTTCCACATCACAAGGATTGATAAATTTTTACTCAAACATGACTTTACACTATACAATATAATTTAAACAAACATTAAAATAACAAAACAAACTTATAAGGTAATTACAAACTGCTTGTCTAGCTTGACAAGGGGACCGGAAACCTTCCGGCCTATAGGTGACAGAGATGGCTTTCTCTGTTACCTTTACACTAGTATCCTTCTAGTGAAGGTCCGAAGATCTTGTATAAGATTCTTATCTCTGATAAGATTATAAAGCTCCAGAGTTCGATTTCCAGTACTTAGTTCATGAAGACTCAAGATTTCCGTTCTATCTCTTTCATATTTGTAGCATTCAATTAGTAAATGGTCTATGTCTTGTTTTTCTTTTCCACAATCACAGGTTTCGGTTGACCGTTTTCTTATTTTCTTTAGATAGGCATAATAGTTGCCATGTCCGGTGTACAATTAACTCATAGTATAGTCTATTGGGATCCATCTCAGTTCTGTCACACGCTCTTCAACACTTGGCATTAGCCAAAACGTGTGCCTTCCTTTAACGGAATTCGTCCATCTATCTTGCCAGTCAACAATAGTATCATTCCTGATTAGGTTTTTAATTCCTGATATCGGGATTTTATTATAAGTCACATCTACCATGTTCGCAGCCTCTTTAGCTAAGAAGTCTGCGCGCTCGTTACCACTAATGCCACTGTGGACCTTAATCCATCTTACTTTTATATTAGCTTCACTGTTTCTTATTAATCGTTTTATTTGTAAGGCCGTTATATTAGTATCTGTAAATTGCATAATTGTGTTCAAGGCGGATCTGCTAGCCGTGTTAACGATAATAGACCCTTCAATTTGGGTCCTTATCACCCATTGTATTGCCCTTTTAATTGCTTGAAGTTCAGCCTGATAGACCGAACAAAGGTCATTTAGTCTACATTGTTCAGTGTGCATTTCGATGTTGTTCTGTATTGCAGTGAAGGCGGCCCCAACACCACCGTCGACTTTCGAACCATCTGTAAATAGTTCCACTGATCCTCTCTCGCCATCTTCAGCGACTCTGATGGCTTTCCGCTCATACGGCATGGGTAAGATTGATTAAGTAGGTCTAAGTTCTATGCCTGTTTCAGAATACTCTGTTCTTGCTATTTGGATTTTTTGTCTTTTCCTGCACATATAGAGCATTGCTTTTTATTTAACGATAAGATCTATTGGTGGTACTCCAGCTACTACCTGTAGGGCCTCTGTCGATGTTGTCTGATAGGCCCGCGTTAACCTTAAGAGCGTACATCTTTGCGCGCTTTGAAGTTTTCTTTTGATTACTTTCTTACTAGCTGACTTGTACCAAGCCCCCGCGGCATAAGTTAGCCTTGGGATAAACGCACCCTTATAAATAATCTCAATGGCCTCTCTGTTAACACCCCATGTGGACTTGGCCACTCGGGCCAGTGCGTTGAACATATTAATACTGCTATTCCTGGTGGAAACAATATGCGGGAGCCAGGTGAGCCTATTGTCCAAAGTAATCCCAAAGTACTGGAGTTGTTTTTCGACCGTGATAGTCTCGTTATCCATCTTTATCGTTGGAGTGCGTTTGTATAAGTCTAGTGTGCGTCCTGTTGTGAAGATAATAGCTCTTGTCTTTTTAGTGTTAAATGTTAGCTTAAGATTCTCTCCAATTTCTTTAACTTTCCTTAGTACTTGAGTTCCGATACTTTCTATCTCTCTCCGTGAGTTTGCTCCATATATTAAGATGGTATCATCTGCATACGCTAATTCTATGATATTAGATCCTTTATCCAGCCTCAGAAACTGATCATATACCAGGTTCCAAAACAGGAGACCTGAATTGGAGCCCTGTGGGCAACCACGGCTAAGTTCTCTTGTGATTTTTGTATCCATTTTCCCGTATGAGACTTTCCTATTGTTTAGATAATCTTTGATGATGTAATAGAGAATTTCAGGACACTGTGCTTCACGCAGACTTTGAAGAATTAGGGGCCACCACGCGTGGTCGAAAGCCCCTTTGATATCGAGACTGATTCCGCAACAATACTTATTATTTACTAGGAACTGTTCTATTCCATTAATTGCTTTACAGATGACATCGTCAGTTGATTTATCCAGCATGAAGCCGTACTACATTTTGCAGAGAAAATCACTTTTAATAATGTGAGCCATGACCCTTTGGCTTATTAAAAAGTCGAAAACTTTGCCAAGGACCGGTAGTAAACTGATCGGTTTATAGCTTTTTGCCATTGATCTATCTATATCGTTTCCTTTTGGGATAATTACAAGACTAGCCTCTTTCCATATGGTGGAGAAGAGGTTGAATTGGAGGCAGTGGTTATAAAGTTGAACCATGTACTCTGGGTTTGTTTCCCAGACATTATATACAATCTCTGCTACGATGTTATCCAGACTGGGTGCCTTGCCCGGCTTTAATCTTTTTATAGCATTCTCCACTTCCTCTTATGTAAACAGTGGATCCGAATTGTTCTTATATCGGTCCCCGCTCCTTTCCCGTATGATTCTTTGCTCTTGCGTATCTGTATTAGGATCATCCTGCGGGAAGAATGTGTCCATTAATTTATTTATGGTTTCGTTAATTCCATCAGTATACATCTCGCCATCTTGTATCGAAGTAAGAAAAGTCGGGGTTTTTAATTTCTCCGCACAGGCCTTATAAATGAAGCCCCAAGGTTTTGCTGAACTTTCAGTACAAAATTTTCTCCATGATTGAAGTTTTTGGTACTTTATTCGCTTTTTGTAAATCTTACTGTGGTTTAAATACTCTCTTTTCCTTTCCCTCCGAGCTTCTTGTATTGTCTCGAGCTTCTTGTATTGTCTCCGAGCTTGCAACAATCAATTAAGAAGAAAGTATCAAAGAACCACTGGGTTCTTTGATACTTTCTTCTTAATTGATTGTTGCGTCTCCTTAATTCTGTAAGTTCCTTCGACCACCAGGGCACTGCCTTTTGTCCTTTCCGTTTTTTTTGGGTATAGTTTGTTCACATGTTCTTATGAGTGTGTTCTGGAAGGAGGTGATGACATCCTCAACTTTCCTTTTGTTTTTACAGTCATGTATTTCTGCAGTGACCATAATTCTTTCCATTCTGTCCTTGAACTCTATCCAGTTAGCTTTGTTGGTTGCGTAATGTGCACTCACCTCATTGATCTCGGTCCAATTATCACCACCCACTTCAAAGAAGATGTAACTGTGGTCACTGAGGCTACACAGTTGAGAAACATGCCAGGATTTTATTTTGTTAAGTGCTGGTCCATTACATATAGTGAGATCTATCCATCTCTGCCCTATTGGGGCATCAAAAGTGGGCAGTGAGTCTGGCAAATTTAAAATATAGAGGCTGTTAGCGTTGGTAAACTCCAAAATCTGTTCGGCCCTCTCGTCATCATCGGGATTTCCCCATAGCTCTGAATGAGCATTGAAGTCCCTACAAATTATAATATGTTTATGAGAGAATCGAAGGATTATATCATTTAGACCAGTGTTTTTCAACCTTCTTGAATACGCGACCCCTTTACAAGTTAAAAAATTCTGGCGACCCCCTAGGTCCATATTAAAACTATATCAGTGATTTTAAAAACTATGTATTTAATTTTCTTTCTGTTGAGACAAATTATTCTTGATTAAAATGAAAATTTCAGAAGAATCGACAATAATTTAACACACATGAAGTATGAAACTTCCTTCAATTATAACATTCGGCACAGTGAACTGTTGACTTTTTTTTTAGGATCTCAAATTTCAACTTCTACTTTTCTACTTTTTATTTCTTTTTGCAAATCAGCTCAACACTTTTTTCGCTATCATTTTCTGGGGTGGGCCGTAATTCTCGCTGAAATTGTAGTTTTTTTAATGTAGTGTAGGACCTACAAACACTTGTCTTTTTCTTCTACCCGCGACCCCCCGTGTAAGGCTTCGCGACCCCCAGGGGGGTCGCGACCCACAGGTTGAAAAACACTGATTTAGACTCTGTAGCATCGGATTTAGGTCTGTTGTAATAGGACAGTAGCCACTTATAAATAAGAAGTTTAACGTCCATATCCCACTTCCAAACAGATGATAAACTTGTCACTTTCTTCAGCATGGAAGACCGCCGGTACTAGTGGATTGGTGATGATTGCAGCAGTTGAGGGACAGTAGTTATTGTTATAAAGTGTTCTATAAGCTGTGCGTAAGTAAGCTGGACTTCCTCCTTTACAATAGGGCTCCTGGATGAGCGCTATATCGGCCTTCTCTAGAGTTTTACATAAGTTCGATGTCCCACTGATCGATCTCTGCACATTTATTTGTATAACTTTAATCATCCTTTCTTGACTATGTTGTATGATGTTACTCTCCATAGTCTGTTTTCGCTATAATCATTTTACGTATTTTTTGTATCATTGGGCATCTTTTCGAGCAGGCATTATGGTTTATGTCTTTCATTTTGCTTCTTTTGCAATTCACACATTCTGTTTTTTGTTTATTGGTACAATCCTTAAATTTATGACCATGACCACATTGACTACATGTGGGGTCTTTTTCTTTGCAGTAACGGGCAATATGCCCAATCTTGCAGCAATTAAAACATTGGGTGACGGAGATATAGTCCTCCGCCCCACATCTGGACCAACCCAGCTTTACTTTCTTTAGCTTAAGGATTAGTCTTCTTATCACTGGGCTTATCTCTATAACCCAGTTTGTTGTAGTTTTGTTCCTATTGCCGAACTGGAATTTGATATCAACTTGACTCCGGAAATCAGTTTCGTTTATAGATCCATTTAGAATTTCATTGGTACAGACATTCGATGAGTTCTTCTTTGGGAACGTCTGTCCCGACTCCATATAGCACTATTCTTGGCACTATAACGAAAGAACCCTTCAAGAGGAATCTTGAAAGGTTCTTTCGTTTTCAACCCTGTTGTAGATTCTATTGCCTGTTTCAATTTATTCTTGTCTTGTAGTGTTCCTACTTCAATTGCGACTCCTCCTCTTCTTAGTTTTCGCACCGCTTGAATATCGATGCCCATCTGTTTTGGGTTGATGTGTTTTTTCAGTGTTTCTTTGGTCCATTCTGCATCTTCATTTTCATTCCTTGGTTCTACTAGAAGAATTTCTTTCGTTGGTTTTGAGGTCTTTTGTGCCGCTACTTGGGCATACGTTGGTCCTGTAGTACTTCGAGACTCTAGAACTCTATCAATTTTTTCCCTCAAGTTATCCACTGCGACTTGCAGCGTATCCAACGGTTTCTGTTTCAATATTTCGATTAACTCGTTGAACTTATCGTAGACAAAGGTCACGTGCTCGCCAGTCCCTAGCCTGCACGTGCTATTTTCAGTCATATAATTCTTAACTTCATCGCGAATGTCTTCCGCTAACTTGATTCTCTCCTCTTCCACCGAGATTTCCATCTCCCCCTGTGACGACAGCTCGTCGTCGGACAGGCTTACGCATGGCGGCTTCGCCATAGTCCTGAAAAGGACTTTTTGAGTCGTATGCTAAAGTTCGCAGAAGTTGCTTGGTTTCATCCTTTCGGGCTACTCACGGGCAGGACCTCAAGAAGGTGCAACTCTGCTTCCCCCTGGATTTGTTACTGGAAAGCGTACAAAAGAGCTCGCTAGACAAACGCAGGCAATAAATGCCGAAATAGCTAACGAATCGCTCGCAAAAACGCCAAACAAAACAAAGGGGCACCCTGCCCCGTCGATAGGTTTATGGAAACTGCAACGTTAAGGGAAACAACTATATAACGAAATCAATTTTACCGTAAGCTAATTTATATAAACCGACTCACCAATGGCCGAGTGGTTAAGCTTAAATTAAACTGTGTAAAAATGTCGTGCCCCAAACATCCATAAATACAGAAAAAATCCACAATTTTTTTTCGCATTTCTGATGTTTCAAGGTCTCGAGTCCAAAAAGTGTAAAAATCTTAAGGGGGAGACCGATCGGTCAAAACATGTTTTGACCGATCGCCATACTTTCCATCTGTTATATATAACAACCGAGAAAGGAAACAACAAAACCTAAATGAATAACAGGAAACGAATGGAGGCTAAATTATAAGTAATAATTATACAAGTACTTTTAATTAGTTTTTAAAAAATAAATATCGCAACAGATGGCGACACCAAATGTTACCGGGAAAGTTTAGCAACTCGTTGCTGATTTTTTTTTTCTGAAAGAATAGATAGAGCTTGTCTCATACCATACGCATGAAATTTTGTTGTGAAATGGCCTTTATCAATGTGTCCATTTTCTAAGAAATTTCTTTAAATATTAATTAATAACTATTTTAGACAAGCGGCCGGATGGCCGAGCGATCAAGGTGGCAGCCTACCGCACTGGGGGAGTTGGGTTCGATTCCGAACGGCTCGAAAAATCCTTAGGAAGTTTTCGGGGGTGGTCCATTTGGATATGTCGGTCCCCACCCGGCAGCCCCATTATGGGCCTGTCCGAACCCATAATGGGCTTACAAAAAAAGGTCCTCTTGGTGCCCACAGGGCGGAGAGAGTTAAAAAAAAACAAAAAAAACTATTTTAATCAAATTCACAACAATAGACGTTTACTGAATTTTCACAAAGACGTTTATGTACTGTACAGTTACAAAAGTTCACAAAACAAACATTTACAAAACGTCAGTTGTAACAAAGTTTCAATACTTTTAATCCACGACAACAGGTCCGTCGAAAAGACACCTTGCCACGAACTACTTCTTGCGTTAGTTACCGCACAACGAGACGAAACAATCTTCTAGGCCAGCTTAGACGAAGTTAGAACGAACATGAGTTCCCTTGATGTGTCCTAGGCGAACTAAACTTCCCTTCCTTCCTTTTCTTCTTCTCAGATGTTGTTTATATGGAGATTTTAGCTCTATAGGCTCTTTCTCCGACTAGACATGTGTTTATGATCGCTATGCGATCGATGAGCCAGCCGTATCCGAACGGCTTATACGCGCGCGCGGGAAAATAATGCCTTCCGGGAGGACTTTTATGGGGAAATTAAACTTTCCGCCTAAACTCAATCCTTTTATACGGATTGAAGCAAATCGGATTACACCAATCAGCGTTTAGTAGCGCTACAAGACGTTCTCTGGTGGTACGATGTCTTCCAGCCAATCCGCGGTCGAGTTTCCAAAAGTTGTCTGATCGGCGTTTCCATGGTGACAACCGCCTTCGTTTGAAAATCCGGAAAAGCGCGGGAAATCGTATGTAGGACGATTTTCCCCCGACAATTTTCATACTTCACATTTTATCGATAATAAAATTAAAGATCGCAGTCGCCGGAGTCAAATGAATTTTATCGACTCCACAACACTGGTTTAAATCGATTGCTAGAGTTGGCAGACCTCTGGAAACAAATGTGGATGTTTTAAACGTTTCTTGACGCTTTTATCCGTTAAGGCGTTGAATAACACGTCCTCCCCAAAATCTGGGTGTTTTAAACTGCTTTAGACAGAACGATAAAAGCATGCCATTTGTATTTTCATGTGAAGTCGAAACAGAAAAAACACCTATGTTACGGAGTTATGTTTCGTTTTTCCTAGAAAACACCTAGTAAATTTGGCTTTTTTGGCACGCACACTTAAATAAATTGACCATCCCTGGCTTAACGCTCTTCTGAAACGCTAACAATAGTGATTTCAAAATAACATATGTAATATATGCGGGGTTACCATAAGACCTCAATTTTGGGTAAAAATTACGTGAATGCCCCTGCTTTGTTCGCATTTCCAGTAATTGGGCTCTTTTCTTTTACTGATAACAACCTAGCGTTAAATTTGGAATTCTAAATTTCTGCATTTTATATATTACATTTCTACCATCATTTTTCGCTTCGGGTTTTCGATTCAGTTCAGATCTTCATTAGCATTAAGCTTTGCTTTTCGGGAACATGTAAACGGTGTTTAACATTAGCTCTTGTCGTGTGTCATGTTTATTTTAATCGAGTTTTTCATCTAGATTCATCGAAGCAATTGCTTACTTGATGACAATTAATCTGTTTAATTAAATTAATGTTTCAGTACAAATAAAATTTAATTAATAAATGAAATGATATATGACTTGTTCCAGCGTATATTCTAACGTGCAACTGGACACAAAATGTGTAGTGGGAATTTTTAATTATGCATCGAGAATGCCATATCTGTGCAGTAATTGTCTGGTATTGGGATTAATAAGTATTTCTTTTTTTGATTACGTTATTGTTAACAGGATAAACATGACAGTACAGGGCCAACATACTTCTAATTTGAGGTGGAGAGCATATATTTTAAATTAAATAGACAAAAAAATATGATTGAGGATTGCAGCCCGGCCTTGTGACGATGTCCCACTACATATTTGCTTGTTTAAACTATAATCCACAATCTTAGCTTACTTATCGTATAGTAAATTATATCAAATGCATGCGCACGCTGCACACTGTATATGAATAATGATTAAGATTGAATGATGTTGAAATTAATAAATAATTATACAGATATATAAAATTTGTGTTATTGTCTTTATTTTCTTTTTATATCTTTTAGAACAGCTTATTAACGCTAGGATTTATCGGTTTGGCTAAAACAAAACCAATGTTTGTGCAGTAAGAAAAAGAACCATAGAATAAGACCTGACTTGTTCGAGTAAACTATGAAGATTTAAAAGGTAAAATATAGTAACTAACATAATTATATATTTATGAAATAATAGCTTTTTGCGGCCCCTAAAATATATCTTATTTTTACCTGGGCGAAGCCCTGGCTACTGGGGTAACGTTTGCACTTTCTTTCCCGAGTTTAAAAAAAAAACAATAGATTTTGATGATTTTGGTGTGAGAATACTCAGTAGAATCCTGGCTTGTGCATAAATTATTTTTGGAAAATATAATCCATTCTCAGATAAGATATAATTAAAAAACGCTTAATATTTGACGCTTAATAACAAAGAAGTATTTCCTCATTTTTGGGTGCTGTGTTTTGGAGTATAAAGCTAGAGATTTTCTTCACACCGGTGCAGAGTTTGATGAATTTCGGTTGAACTATGGAAAAGTTATCCGAGTTCAAAGAAAAATTTCTTTGAACTTGGATAATTCGGATTTATGGTTTTATTTCTTTATTACACAAATTGATAATTTTATTTTATTTTTTATAACGTTTACTCATCCTTAATTAATTTTCAGTTAATAATTTTGACTAAATAATTAATAAAAGAATATTCTAATAAATAAGAAGAGACTTTATAACAAACTCCTAAAAACATGCTGCTGAAAATGTTTAAATAATTCGACGATACTCAGTTTAGTATAAATATATTTATTATAAAAAAGCCAATTACAATTAAACCTGTGTAAACCGGAATCGCACGCTGAATATTTTTCCGGTTCAGCAGGTTTCCGTTTTATAGAACAGGATTTTCTAACACAAAATCGCTGTTCTGAAGAATTTTTTCCATTTTATTCAGGTGCCGTTTTTGACAGGTTTTACTGTACATGGATTTTTATGGTAAATACGTGTTTTGTTAAAATATTACAATATTAAATTCTAAATAAAAATTACCTTATTAAAGTTTAACTTTATTATAGAAAAGTCAATTATGACTTTCTAATTTATAAATTTCGTACGAAATAAAATACAGTATTACATTTTATGGCATTATATTATATAAAGCGAAATAGTTTTATACAGATTTGTTGCATACAATTGACGTATAGTACTGTACTGTACAGTACATACTAAAATTATGAACCTGTATTTCTTGTATTTGAAGATAGAGGAAAATCGAAACTACTTTTTGATGCGTTGTTTACTTATTACTATTGTTAAATAATAATGAAAAAAATGTTTCTTATAACTATAAGAAAACAAAATAATTTTATGAGTAGTAAAATATACTGCATAATAATTTATATAAAGGAATACTTGCATCATTATATAACTATTCTTTCTTTTCAGAAAAGAACAATAAGCTATAAGGTCCTCGAGTAAAGTTCTACTCTACTCGAGATTCGACCTTTAACTACAAAAATTGAATAACATCAATCCTCTTATAATCAATCCTCCCTGCAAAATTTCAGAAATTTTTGATAAATGTATAACATTAATATGTTTTAAAAAGTAACATATTATCAGTTTTATAAATATTTACAAATTTTATAAAATGTACTGTATATTATTTTATCTGAAACTTGACATTATTTGTGGCTCTTTTGCTTTTAGTCGTATCAAACTCAGTTTTCTAATATTTATATTTATTATATGTCTCTTCAATTCGAATGGTTAACAAACGGTAGACTTTCTTTCAGCTCTGAGGTTAAGTATTCCTTTATTGTAAATTACATATGCATTTCAGGCTTGTATGAGCCCCTCTTCAGTGTAATTCCTCAGATGGTTGAGTAACACA
>NW_019385109.1:283106-315530 GCF_000671375.1 Centruroides sculpturatus | reverse complement strand
AACAAAATCATTTAATTGTAAATAGAAATAACTAAAACATTGTGGTGTTTTTAAATTGTATTTGTAAATGTAATTTGTATAATTAAAAAAATGTAAATTTAAAAAAATGTAAAATGTAATAATATAATACGTAATAATATAATGGGTAATAATATGTACGATAATAATAGATATTTACTGTTTTTAAGGTTTGGAAATTATACTCATATACGATTGTTATTCATGTGTTTCGTTGGTAATAATGTCATAGTCGATATCATACAATTTTTATAAAAGATTTTTAAAAAGTGTTACTCAACCATCTGAGGTATGGAAAAGAATTTAATGTTGGTTAATCTTTACACGGGAAAAAAATTTTTTGTAAATTGATTTTTTGTTTTTAAATTTTGTGTAGAATTAAACTGAAGAAGGGCTCATACAAGCCTGAAATGCATATGTAATTTACAATAAAGGAATACTTAACCTCAGAGCTGAAAGAAAGTCTACCGTTTGTTAACCATTCGGATTGAAGAGACATATAATAAATATAAGTATTTATCAGCCATTATACAAGATTTTGTGAAGTCAGTTTTCTAATACAGTACAGTTAAATCTCAGTTTAGAGCTTCCAATTGTTTTCTACAGAGGCTGGCGCTAAATTGTAGGACCTTAAACAACGAGAGTTATGTGAATTAATAGGATATACACACATATCTGTGTTTGACTGTGCAAAATTAACGTCATTAGGCTGCAATTTGAAAAAATTGTAGACCTATAAATTTGCACTATTGTCTATCTGCTGAATGTCCAGAAGGGAGACAGATAAATGAAAGCCGAGATTAGATACTGACATGTTATGGTAGCAGATCCCGATTAACTGTATAGGAACTTCCAGTCTACACCAGAAGTCACGTAAATTTAGAAATTTTTCCCGAAAAGAGTTAAATGAATGGCATGACTCTAAGAGGAAAACTATGATGCATGACACCATTAATTAAAATCGAGAGCGTCGTGACGATGTCACAATAAATAATAATTGCTCGTATTCTAATTAAAATTGCAATAAGGTTGATTTAATCGCATATACTTTGTCAACATTTATTAATTAGAAATTAATTTTTATAATTAACTGGTTATATTTATTAGTTAAGCATGTAAACATTGCTATGACATTTGTTTTGGATATTGTTTGGTTCCTATACATCTGCAGACATAGGATTACGGAATTTTTAAGAATTTTTGCGGTAACTTTTCTACTTTCGTGTCTGATTTTTTTAAAAAAATTCTCACGTTAGATTTTGATGATTTTGGTGTAAAATTGCTCATATTCATGACATGTGCATAAATTGTTTTCTTGAAAATATAATTGATTCTGAGAAAAGATATATTCAAAAAACGAAAGTGTCGACTTTCATCTCTTTGATGCTTAATAACAAAAAAGTATTTTACATTTTTTGGTACTGTTTTTTGCAATATTGTATATAGCCAGTCACTTACTTCATATTTTTACAGAGTTTGGTGAATTTTGGTTGAACTATAGAAAAGTTATCCGAGTTCAAAGAGAAAGGAACCAGATTTACGTTTATTATCCCCACTACATGGCACTACGTTACCTAGCTCTTCTATTGCCTCCGTTGTAACTGCTTGCCTGGGTTCTGTGCCGATTTAAACCAATTGTTCTTTCCTTTCGTCCACGTGTCAGCAGTTACGCTCAACTCCTTCCTCTCATCCCATCGCAAATTTTCAACTTTTATGTAACTATTTCAAATATATGCTTTTTAGCCGTGTCAAGCGACTCACCGACGTTATATTTGAGACACATTTCCCTCAATCCAGACTGGACAAAATCTCAAATCCGGATCTCTAACGGATCTCCAATTTACCCAAGACTTTTCCCGCTTAAATGCCAACTGATTTTATATCTTACTTTTTACTTTAATTTAGTTTCTTTATTACACTTTTCTTTTTATCTGAACTTTTTATCATATTTTTTTTTTTCTCAGCAATAAATTCCTTATAATCTTTCATTTGTGACATATTATTGCTCAAACTGTTCGCCCAGGCTAACTACATCGATAAACATCGTTTTACGTTTCTCAATGTCACCTATCTAGTTTATAATTTACATATTTCGTCATTTTATTTAATTAAAGTCTAGAACAAAACATACGTAGTTTGAAGACGAAGACGAAAATAATCTGAAATATTCTTATATTTTAACGTATATTTTTATTCCGGATGTATATTGTTATACAGCGGGGTCTTCTTTTAACATTATAATGTAGCTAAGGAAAGATACAAATACATTTGTAATACTTTACAATTATTGCTGTTGAATTTTTTATAAGCAGTTAAATTGATAGACTTGCTATAATAACGCGCCTTCTGCTTCCAAGTTTGTATTCTCGAACTATATCTGTATCGAAAAATACTTTCGTATATTTATGGTAGGTGACCAAGAAATACACAGCAATCTCAGTATAGTATTCTTGTTCCATCTTTAATTTGGCTTGATGTGTAGGCCTACTTTGACCACAAACACTTAGCCTAATATTAGATTTGCGAAGATTGCTTGCAATTACGAATTGCTACGCAAATGATTTGTGCTTAGTGTCATAATGAAATTTTGATTGGAATTTTTAAACATTGAGAGATATTTGACAAATAAAACATATAACCACTGCACCAGCTCTCTTAGCTCTCCAGCTCTACTGCTTTATGTTATCTAAGAGTAACATAAAACAGTATTTGCCTGTCAATTCTGGTAAAAATTGTCGGTTTTCAACTTGTCTTTCTCACTTTCTCATTCATTGTGAACAATTCGAAAACTGATACTTTTAAATGCATACTGATTACTGTATATATAAATATCAAAAATAAAGCAATATTTAATCTACCGTTACCGATCGGCGTTGGTTTTGATAAAAACATTAATTTTATCTTAAAGTTAATCAAGACCAGTGCCGATTAAAACATTATACGAAATCAAAACAATTTTATCAGAGTTGTTTGCGACAGTACACTATATCAAAAGGTCACCACTCGCCACGTGTGTACCCTATATTAACGTTACTTTCCGTTACGAGAATGCCCTATATTAACGTTACTACTTGTTACGTGAGCGCCCTATATTAAACGTCCTCACCCACAACTAATTAGATACGTACGTACAGTACAATATAATGCTTTCTAAAGTCCATATCAATAGATTACAATATATTGATACTTTGATACGTAAATATCATTAGTGCGTTGCATTGATAAGTTTTATGATTTAATCCATCAGCGCGTTTAAATTATCACACTTATTGAGATATGGATGTTCTTGTATTCTTTTTCTTCTTGCTTGTAGCAATTTCTCTGTTGAAATGGATTCGGTAAGTTTCGATTTAATCTCTCTGTATTCATTATAATTCATTGAAAAATTAAAATATATTTTGAATTGTCTTATACCCAGTTTAAAATGTACTACTCGAAAATGAAGATCTATTTGTTTAGTTTTAATTCTTTTCGCCTGTGGATACTAAAAATACATTTTTTCCTATATCCATCATGGGTTTAGTCAAATCCGTAACAGGGGTTTCCGGGTGTCGACATATCCGGCCATTCAAAAATTCCAGATATTGCTACCCCAAGGAAAGGTAGTACGGGCTCCGTAAAACCTTCAATACTCCTCAGCCCCTCCCCACATTAATCCATCTGCTCATCTAACGATCCAACCGGCAATCTTTATATTTGGGGAGATTTTTCCGTGTTTTCTTCTCCAGCCACTACAGTGATATATCCTTGCAAACAAACAAATAAATTTACTTCAAAAATCGGGCTCTCGGGCTTTCAGTTTTTATATAACGGGCCTGCTGCCGTGGCTACGCAAAGTCTTCTCCCCTGGATTCGATTCCTTCACAGCGACAGGCTAACGCCTTAACTGCCTCGGCCATCAGACCGTTTAATGCATAAGATATATTTGAAATGCTATAATAAAATTTACTCTTTGATGGAATGTCAATAACTGTAGTAAATTATAAAATCCGTTTATATTAATTACCAATAATTAATTTAATTTCCAAATAGGAACTGAAGCCAGTTTCATTGTTACAGATTAAAAGTTAATTTATGATATATTTACGAATTAAAAGTAATCAGATCTGAAGATATTTTGCCATTAACTTCTTTTATAAAATTATTTTATAATTTTTTATACATTTTTTAAACATTTATTAATAGGCTAAATATTTCTATATATATTAATTAATTAATAAAACTACAAATAAGGAAAAGCGGGGCAAAAGCGCGAGGTTTTGCTACAATGACACAAAAATGATAATTCTTTTTCGAAAACATTATTGTCAAAATAGATTCTTTAATCATTCTAGATTTTAAAAAATCCATTCGAACTGAACTGTGTAGAAAAAATAAATAAATATAAATGCATTTTTTCGAAAGCAATAATCATATTATGTAATCTTGTTCCTTAAGTGGGACAAGATTGCGGATGTTCATTGCTTTCGATAAATGAATGCTCATGTTACAATGGGTAACATTGCACAGTCAACAAATATCTCACTAGAACTATCTATTCTTTGAAAAGTGGTGCATTGTTTATGTCATCATAAAAAGCAGTTTGACACATTGAATCCATTCCTGAGTGGGTGGATTCACGTTCATTACGTGAAAGGAAGAAATCCTTAGTTGAAAGTGAATGATTTGGTAAGAGTATTTTTAATTCGTTACTTAATTTTAAGGTTTTTTTTCTGAAGAAATTCTGTTCTTTTCATTTTTATATGCATCATTTATTAAAAATTAAGATTAATGTCTGCAAAAAATTTTTTTATTTATAGGTCTTGCCACATTTTAAATTCTTAAATAGAACTGAAATATTAATTAAAAACTGACATTAAAAGATTTCACTTTACCAAAAACTCGTTATTTATTTTTTGTTTAATCAACGCATAAATTAAGTTTTAAGTAATAAAGACTGTTGTGGTGCAAGAGACCATGCGCGCAATCTTGCCTTATAACACCACTTCATAAACGTAAGTTAATTACTTTGATGTTAGAATGCACACATGCTGTTTGCATGCTACAATTACTGTATGTTTTAAACATGCTTTAACCATACATTGGCTGTTTTCTATTTTAATGTTGTTCTCAATAAACTAAACCGTACTGTACGATTATAAAATAATATTGGATGGCACATAAATTTTAAACTTATTCTCTTTCGAATTTAAGCTGTTACCAAAGTTAAAAGGATACGGTTTACACTGATGATAACTGATCACATGACCAAAATCATTTACTTATCAGAAACGTTTTAATCTTTAAATAAATGGGTTGGTCACGATCTTACCCCACTTTTCCTTATATCGGACCTTACTCATTTATAATCTTTACCAGAGTATGAAGGATGAGTCAAGTGTTCCTTGTATCTTTTTCATTCCAAAAATATTGAAGATACGTTAGTTAATTTTGTTAATATAGTTACATAGGAAGTCATTTAGAAAGAAACAGATGACATTTCTTTGCTGACCTTGTTGACAGATTTTGTTGAACTTGAAAATTATTTTCAAGGTCAACAAAATATGATAATATGATTTACAACTACTCTTTCTATATATAAAATACAGAATAAATAATCACGACACTTTCAGAAGGCGCTCCAAATTCCTATCCGTATGTCCCTGCATAAAACTGTTTTAAAGCATCAAAATAACATTAAAAAAGAAAGAAACATAAAAGAGAACTGAGGAACTAAAAGAAAATGCTGCCGTATTAAATACTAAAGAATATTTTAAAACTTGTGAGGAATTTCACAAAAATCAAGAATGAAAATGCTATGCGACGTTTAGTAATCACAAAAGGAAATAGTATTTTATTCAGAGACAGTATCAATTGAATTCTGTTATTTTCATATTGAAGATAGACTCTAACTTATATATTTTCAGACATAGCATTATCATGTTATAATTAAGTCATATATTTAAAATTATTTTATAGATTTTTTTCTTTATGTTTTCTATTACACTTAAATATATTAAGCTTTTTGTTGTTTATTATTGAATCTTGCAAAATGACATATGTAGCATTAAGTAGCACAGAATCATAAATTAATTAATTAAGAATAAATAGCAAAAGTGTCATTTAATCTTTAATATACTTTTTAGAACGAAGAATTCATCGTATTAAACATATTAAAATAACTTATCGCGCATTTTATATACTTCTCAAAAGTGAAATCGTAACAGCACGCGCAGCCATCTGCAAATTGCAAGACTAGTAGAGATGACAGAGATATGCAAACGACTAAGTTTGGGGTATGATTAACGCTTTGGGTCACGTGGTATCTAGCTTCGGGCTATAAAGACCAACAGCCGGCTCGGGCCTTAAATGCCATCCTAGGTTTGTCGATGCGCGCAGTTGCCACGCATGCTGAGCACGACGACGTGAATACCATTCCGCGATGTGTGACACGATAGACGTGGAAACATCTGCGAACACGCCGAAAAGGAGTGGATCGCACGTGACATCCGTGACGTCGCCGTCAACGGATGCATCTGTGTCTACCCAAACCATTCGCAACAGGTTGCGTGAAGTCGGGTTTCATGCAAGCAACCGGTAACGGGAGGGCCATTAACCGCTCGACACAGGCTGCAGTGGCATAGCTACAGTTTGAGCCGCTCGAGGCGGTCTGTCAATTCCCACCTTTTCTTTGGGAAATACATAATAGACATGAAACCTATTTAGACACAATTTAAAAAATAAGTTTAAGAAAAAATAAAATTATTTCTTTTATTTATAAATTATAATAATAAAAAATTACAAATGTATTTTTCTTGCTTTTTTATTAGCAAATTTATTTATAAAACTATCAAAATCCATTTTGTTTGTTATATGATGTTCTGTACATAATATCGAAAGTTTCCTTAAACATAAATTCTGGATCTAAGATAATTTTTGAACTTTTGATCAGTTTTAAGTTGGAAAAACTCCTTTCGCAACTACCAAAACTGCTACCCCGAAAAACGTGTACCGTTCGGGAGGACCGCCCTCTCCGCCCATCACTAGCTATGCCACTGCAGGGCTCCAAGCAGGGCATCACGGACGGCCTGGTGTACATTTCATGTACTCTGACAGTGGACTAATTGTAGAGCCTGTGGTTCCACCTCGGTGCAGGCTGCACCCGACACTGAGTTCTAACAAGACAATGCCCAACCGCACGTTGCATGGTGAACTCTCACCAGCCTGAACAGTATTCACATCCTTCCCTGGCCGGCAGCCTAGCCTGTGAGACTTCGTTCGACGTGAGGTGTACCGCCACATACCGTAGACCCCATGCGCGCTGCAGAGGATGCAGCTTGCCAAGGGATATCTCAAACAACTATTTAATCTCCTCAGTTGATAGTATGCTTTGCTTTATAACTGACGTGGAGTCATATTAGTTCCTGAAAAAAAGCAGGTGTTTGTTCTATATCTTTGTTCTTTTAATCGCCTGCATATCTCTGTCACCTCTACCAGTAATTACTACAAGTAAAAAGCAGTCAGTTGTTAAATATAATTGCTTTATTTAAAATTAACAAAATAATATCTTTAATTTATTTTTTCTATTTAATTTCATCAATTTTTTATAATTTTTTATAGTAATAGAAGAGAAAATTTCCGATGCTTTGAAAAACTTGGAATTCCAGGCCCGGAGCCGTCTTTTTGGTTTGGAAATCTTTTAGATGCAATAAAATTAGTAAATATCCTTATGATGTATAAAATTACATTAATATAGACTTATTTCAGATTAAGTTATCACAATTTATTGGAAATATAATTATAGCATCTAAGATATTGCAGAATAAAGAGTGATGTAAAAAAAGCCTAGTGTCTACCTATGCAACTTAATTGTGTGGTAAAGATTAACAAGTAAAAGAAAGCACGATTTTTTCAGAAAAAGGCAATAATAGTTTATTTATTTTTAAGTAATAACAGAAGATAGTGATATAATAGTTTAATAGTGATAAAAGATAGTCCAGTGAGGATAAAATATTTCTAGAGAAAGGCCTGGTTTTTTCTTACTTGGCTGTTACATTAATTGTCTCCTTCGGATGTTATGCTTATAATAGTTCTTTCATTTAGGCCAGTAACATAAGCTGCTTCTTTTATTGCTTGACAACTTTAAATTTATTTCTAGCTTTATCATTAAACATCCATCCACATTACCAAATCAATAAAAGTTTAAAACTATTCAATGGGATTGGGAATTTTAGATTTAAAAATTTATAAAAAATTNGGATTTTTATGGTAAATACGTGTTTTGTTAAAATATTACAATATTAAATTCTAAATAAAAATTACCTTATTAAAGTTTAACTTTATTATAGAAAAGTCAATTATGACTTTCTAATTTATAAATTTCGTACGAAATAAAATACAGTATTACATTTTATGGCATTATATTATATAAAGCGAAATAGTTTTATACAGATTTGTTGCATACAATTGACGTATAGTACTGTACTGTACAGTACATACTAAAATTATGAACCTGTATTTCTTGTATTTGAAGATAGAGGAAAATCGAAACTACTTTTTGATGCGTTGTTTACTTATTACTATTGTTAAATAATAATGAAAAAAATGTTTCTTATAACTATAAGAAAACAAAATAATTTTATGAGTAGTAAAATATACTGCATAATAATTTATATAAAGGAATACTTGCATCATTATATAACTATTCTTTCTTTTCAGAAAAGAACAATAAGCTATAAGGTCCTCGAGTAAAGTCCTACTCTACTCGAGATTCGACCTTTAACTACAAAAATTGAATAACATCAATCCTCTTATAATCAATCCTCCCTGCAAAATTTCAGAAATTTTTGATAAATGTATAACATTAATATGTTTTAAAAAGTAACATATTATCAGTTTTATAAATATTTACAAATTTAATATAATGTACTGTACGTGATTTTATTAGAATTTTCACAATATTCGCATTTAGTCATATCAAACTCAGTATTCTAATACAGTACAATTAAACCTCGATTTAGAGTATCCAACTGTTCTCTATATAGTCTATTACTAAATTGGAGAACCTCTAACCCAGAGTTATGTGTATTCATAGAATATACACGCAAATTTATGATTGAATGTGCAAAATAAACGTCATTAAATTGCAATTTCAAAAATTGTAGACCTATAAACTTGCACTGTCCGGTGTTACATAGAACATGTTTTCATCACTGACAATGTTTACCACCTGCAAAAAGATTGGAATATATATAAAGTTCTTGATCCAAATATGCTCGATATCACTTGTGTTCTCACGGTTTCTATCAATTAGCCGGTATCCGGGTTCGCTAAAAATAAGTAAAATTGCAGATATTCTTCCTGAAACTTGTACCTTTACAGCGAACTTTAGTATTCTGCAAATGGAATAAGGACATTCAAATATGACCAACGAGTAATCATATCCTACAATGTACAGTACGAAAAATTTCTTTTGCTTGAAAATATTTGTTAGAAGATAAGAACGTTTGTCTAAACGTTAATTTTTAAAAAAATGGCTTGTGGTTTGTTAATCACAACAACATTGAAATGCAAAAATAATTTTAAAATATACGCAGATTTTTTTTCAGTGTGTCTTACCCCTGTTTTTATCGTTTTTAAAATGAAGCTATATAATGAAACTCCTATGGATAAATATGTAAAGCAAATTGCAATTGTTTTTACTAAATTTTAAACATTTCTATTGATTTACCTGTGTAAAACTTTTAATTATCTTTTATGACTTCTGAAAAACTCCTAGCCTTAATAATCGATCATTATAGTTCAGAAAACTGTTATATTATTTAAATATCAAAAAATGTTTTAATTACAGATAAAGAAATGAAACTATTTTCACAATTACAATCAACGGAAATGATTTAAGTAATACTATCAGCATAAATTTACTTACAGTAGTTTTAAATGTACCCTTTGTAATATCATTTCGTACAAATGATAACGATAAAATAATTTAATAGTAAAAATAAAAATGGCCGTTTAATGCGTATTAATTTTNGAACGTGTACGTTGAACCAACTACAATATTTGATTACACACTTTATGAGCTAATTTAAATATATGTTAGAAAATACTATGTTGCAGTATAATAGGACATTATAACATACAGTATCGTATACGAATCAACTTGTGTTTTTGCAAACATGATTTTCTAAACCGGTATAAATTTTTATTCTAATTTGCAATAAGTTCGCTAATTTCTGATATTTCTCTTAATATTCGCCATGATAAACGTTAATTTCGAAATCCGTAAACAATATTTACTTTTATAATTTTATTCATAGTAGGCCTATCTTAATTTGTGCATAATTAATTATTTTAGGGACGACAGAGTGAAGTACTGTTACAACAAAAGTATGGACCTATTTATGGGTAATTATATACTTTTTTCGTTATATTGAGTTTTATATATAGATTATTTAATTTATTCAAAGTTTTGAGAGAATCTTATCATTTAGGGTTTTCTTGGGAAGCGTGCCTTTTCTTATTGTTGCAGATCCGGAGTTATTGAAAATTATTCAAGTCAAAAAAGCACAAATATTTAATAAAAGAAATGTAAGCAAACTATGTTGTACATTATGTTATAAATAGAATAAGAATTATATACAGAATCACCTCTGAAGTCGGAACAGACTGAGGGCTTTTCCTCGTGTTTTTTTATAAAGTTTAAATCCTTATTACATTTACCCTTAGCTTCGTTTTTAACTGTTTTCTCTCTTTTGTGAGTTAAATGGCTCAATTTAAGCTCCGAATGATACGTTTGTGACCTTAACAGAGCTATAGAGCATACTCATAGGAATAAAAAAGTGAAAGAAACCATACCTGTACATGTGACCATTCGCGAGATATAGACCTCCAAAATTACTCTATGTGACATATGTGACTTATTCCTATGCTTGTTTTTCTACCTCCGAACTCCCCACAGATGACTGTGTGTGTGTATTTCTTTTCGAAGTTTGAAGTTCGAAGTTTCGAAGAATTCCCCACTGTGTGTATTTCTTTTCGAAGGTGAGGTCAAAATTGATTTCGAAATTTGACTCCAAATCGCGGAAGGAAATATTTAATTTGAGTAATTAAAAAGTAACAAAAAATGCTTATAAATTTTACTTTATTTAACTTTTTAATTTATTTAATTGATTATGATGGAAACTATTATTTCGTTTAATAAGAAATCTGATCTTTATTTGATTATAACTTTTCTATTCGAGTTTCATTAACTTTAAGACTGTGAATTGTAAATTTTTGCCTGAGTCTCTACGTAATAATCTGGAATTTTTACACGGAATCTGCTGACACGTAATACTCACCTAAAAAGAGAATGTAATTATCGGTGTTATTAGAGAAATTATTATCTCCAGTAAATATTTTAATATTTTAAATAACATTTTATTTAGATAATATATATATATATATATATATTATACCGTGTTTCCCCGAAAATAAGACATCCGCAGAAAATAAGACCTAGCACAGATTTTGCTGAATTGCGAAATATAAGACCTCCCCCTGAAAGTAAGACCTAGCGAAGTTTTTCTTCAGCCGTAACGATCATCGACAGATGGTTGAAAGTGGCCGTTGGCTTTTTGAAAGTACAGCCACTGATTGGTCAGCAGACAATTACGCCACACGGCATGATTTGCATAAGACTATGGCTTCGGAATCACAGATTTGCACAACGTTACGGCTGGTGATGGCTAATTGGTCGGCCGGGAATCACGCCACATGACATTTGCATAGTGCTCCGGTTCAGTAAGCACTAATTGGTCATCGAGTCCGATGTTGACGCTATAAAAAGGCGACAAGTCGACACACCGGATATACGTCACTCTCGTCTAAGTTCGATTTGGAAATTTTTTGTTCAATAATAAATGTGAATTCTTCTTCCTAGAAAAAATAAGACATTCCCTGAAAATAAGACCTAGCGCATTTTTCAGAGCAAAAATTAATATAAGACACTGTCTTATTTTCGGGGAACACGGTAGCTGCAAAATGAAATGATCTATATACCAAAAATATTTAAATACATAGAAAATATCATGACAAACGCTCTTGGATTAATTAACATACCTATAAATCTTCAAACAATTAGTATTTTCCCTATTATTGCTTAAAGCACTTTTGAAAAATATTTCACTTTTTAATAAATTTGCAGATATCGAATTTTGCAAATAATTCGATACAGATAAGTTAAATTATTATATAATTTTGTTTTTTATGATTTGGTATACAAAAGAATACCAAAATTAACTACAAATGCAATTAAAATATCATAATGCAACTTCGATTTATTGAGAAAAGCAACAGACTAAGTTATAACTATCATTTAAAAATGACACTAAATCTTATTGTTCTATCAATAGTTTTATCCTATTTAGAACAATATTTCAAGTTAATTTGTATCATCATTTATTTTGAAATAAAAAACATTTCAGTCTTTATCACTAATTAGGCGAACGATTGTAGAAAATATTGTGAACTTTTCAGGAAATGGTAGATATTATTCAAAATTTTGAAGAAAACGCTTGTTAAATATCACAAAGGTTGCAAAATTATTAGACAATTTCAGAAATTTTCGAAAAGATTAAACTTTTATCCAAAGCATTACAAAGATTATGGGACGTATCCTCAATTAACTGAAACATATCAGTTAATTTGCCACTTGTTGCACGTTTGAAAATAAATAGGTGGTGATTGTGGATATAAATGAAGATTTCAAAATTTTAAAACGCAATTTTTTTTTAGCAATTTGAATTTTCTTTTAGAATAAATAAAACATTTTTATTGCACAAATGCATTTTGTTCTAACTATATCCTTACAGCACGTAATAACAAATTTTAGGTATTTTCCTTAGGCCTCTGTGAATTTAATCGAACGTGTACGTTGAACCAACTACAATATTTGATTACACACTTTATGAGCTAATTTAAATATATGTTAGAAAATACTATGTTGCAGTATAATAGGACATTATAACATACAGTATCGTATACGAATCAACTTGTGTTTTTGCAAACATGATTTTCTAAACCGGTATAAATTTTTATTCTAATTTGCAATAAGTTCGCTAATTTCTGATATTTCTCTTAATATTCGCCATGATAAACGTTAATTTCGAAATCCGTAAACAATATTTACTTTTATAATTTTATTCATAGTAGGCCTATCTTAATTTGTGCATAATTAATTATTTTAGGGACGACAGAGTGAAGTACTGTTACAACAAAAGTATGGACCTATTTATGGGTAATTATATACTTTTTTCGTTATATTGAGTTTTATATATAGATTATTTAATTTATTCAAAGTTTTGAGAGAATCTTATCATTTAGGGTTTTCTTGGGAAGCGTGCCTTTTCTTATTGTTGCAGATCCGGAGTTATTGAAAATTATTCAAGTCAAAAAAGCACAAATATTTAATAAAAGAAATGTAAGCAAACTATGTTGTACATTATGTTATAAATAGAATAAGAATTATATACAGGTAACCCCCGTATAACACGGCACTTCTATAGCACGGATTCGCTCTAACACGGTTCGAGAATTGGTACCATCCCCCGTATAACACGGCACTTCTATAGCACGGATTCGCTCTAACACGGTTCGAGAATTGGTACCATCCCCCGTATAACACGGTACTTTTATAGCACGGATTCGCTCTAACACGGTTCGAGAATTGGTACCATCCCCCGTATAACACGGTACTTTTATAGCACGGATTCACTCCGACACGGTTCGAGAATTGGGTAAAACCCTCGTACAACAGGGAAATGTAATGCTTCTGCTTCTGATGTTGCCGAATGTTTTCCCCTTATTCCATACTTGCTTTATTCTTCATAAGTGCTTAGCACCATATAAGGAAATTTATAAAGACCTTTTAACTAGAAGCAAGCAATCTAAAATTACATACATTTTGCAAAAGGTAACGATGGATCTGAAGATAATGCAGAAAAATGCTCAGAGGATAAGGATAACTTGCCGAAAAGAAAACGCTCTCGGCTAATTAATAGTGTTTTTAGTGATGACAAAGAAAACATTGTTTAATTTATATTAGTATGTATCACTTAAAAAATTTTAATGAAGATATTTATCTTAATTATGAAAATATACTAGCATGTTTTTTTAATTTTTGGAACCTAACCCTTTTTTTCGTATTAGTTCTTTGTTTCGTATAACACGGATTCGCATAACACGGCAATTTTTTGGAACGTAACTACCGTGTTATACGGGGGTTACCTGTACTCAAATATATTAATTTTAATCGAAAATTGCATTTAATACAATTTTAAGAACAAAATGTGAAATTAGAGTGTCTTAAAATGTGTTAGATTGGGTACTTCATGTGACAAACCTTTACGTAAGATAACGTTTGTAGTTATATCAATCAAATACTATAATATAATAAAAGGGTTAGAAATACGAAATAATCTAATAATCTTAATTCCGGGCAACTCCAGGCTTACCTGCTAGTTAATTAATATATTAAAAGTAATCGTAAAACATCTTGTCACATGGTAGCCGATTGACCAATGAAATGTTTAAAACTTAATTATAGCCTATTGTTATAATTATATTACCTTTCAAATAATCTTGCTACTCATTTATATTGCGTATGTATACATGTAAAAATCTATATTAAATAGTTGTATTAGTGTTCAGAACTTCATTAAACATGTTAATAAAATCTTTGGAGTTTTCACTAAGTTTGATACATGTCTGATATCGATAATGTTCTTTTTATAGAAAAATATAGCAACTTAAGACAATGTAGTGACTTTAAGGACACGCTACATTATTTATCATTTGAAGTTATCAGCTCTAATCAGTTTGGAACTGATTGGAATGACGACTAATTTATTTATAGAGAATAATCTCCTTTCATGATCACTTTTCCGCCCTTGCCCTAAATTCTTGCTAAAAAAACTGAAATTTATTTATTGTAAATTTAAAACTGGAATCCTGTTTTAATTTTAAACGTGTAATATAAACAATAAAATTTATTCATAAACAAAATACGATTGATATGCCTATATATATATGCTGATATCATTTGCTGAAATATATGAATTAACAGTTAATTCATATATATTTAACTATTATAACATTTTATATAAAAGTTAAAGTCTGGTCGATTTTTTTATCTTATAACAAATTAATAATTTATTAATATAAAATAAACTTATTTGGAAAACTTTTTCTGAACTGAAATATATTTAACTATGAATTTTCTACTGAATATTTTATTAAAATATGCATGGTAAATAATAATGACAACGTATTTGAAATGTTTAGGTAGCCTAAAATATTATAAATGCAAAAACTAATAAGGGGGAAAGCATTAGTTTCAAAACTTTGCGCCTCCTAAAATTTGTCGCTGTGGGCTAGGACCTAGAGGAAAATTTTGAATTTTGAATTTTAGCTTTTTATATTTATTAACAAAATACAGTAAAATCACTAACAATATTAGGATATTATAATACAATTTGTATATTTATTATATTAAATTTTAAATTAAGTTTAATTTAATTATAAGAATATAAATATAAAACAATCTGATACGAACAATTATTTATTGTGACATTTTCACAATGCCGGGTTGCAATTTTTAATCATATTTTTTACATTTATATAATTTAAAATTTACGCTTTCCACCTCTAATCAGTAATGTCTTGCAGCCTGTTTCCTTTAATAGAGTTGTGCCAGTTATCCATCTAACACCTTTTAGGGGAAAATTTTTGAATTGAAAAACATGATTTTCGATTTATATTTGAAGCTTATATATAATTAATCTCGGCCTTTTGTATCTACGCTTTCTACATATGTTTCGGCTTTCATCTCTGATTACAATCTCTTATTTTAGATAAATTAAAATTCTATATACATATTTATTACTTTTAAGTATGAATTTATAATAGAAATGTTTAATGTAAAAACTCATGCCTGTTTGTTTCATTTAGTTTATATTTGTTGCTATTCCACGATGATATTTGTTGTTGTTTTTTAATGTAATTATTTATTTTATGTAAAACAGCCCATTGTTCCTGGTGTTGGCATACCAGTCAAATTAGTAACGGAAAGCGTTGTTTTCATGATCGGATCTAAATGGAAACATAATAGAGATGCAGTAACTCCCAGTTATACAACTAGCAAATTAAAAATGGTAAGTATATTTTATTCATTGATATTTATTCAAAGATTTATTATTGTAAAGAAGCAAAGAGTAATTCTTCCACTTCTCGTTCTCTACAAAGCAAATAAATTTTTCTATCTCATATATAAATATTACACGTTGATTAGCATCTTCTTCAGGTTTCGATAATACAGGTTTTTTTTTCAGACTATCAAATCATCCATCAAGCTACATTTTTTTTCTCATAGTTTCTCTTCCAACATTTCTCTCAACAAATTATATCACTTGAAATAAGCAGAAGTTTCCTTTTTTTTTTTTTTTTTACTTTTTCTCAATATGCATTCTATAATCTTTCTTCATCCATAATGTATTTGTGATAAACTAATTAAAATTATTGATTGGAAAAGTTTTAAATTAAATTAAATTTTATAGTTGGCTGCTGTGGTAAATCGTTCTTTTGATAAAAGCTGGAAAGATATGAGAGAAATGACGAAAAATGGAGTTAAATTTGACATGAGAGAATTTTTATCAAGTAGTGTAGCCGATATGACTTTTCAATCAGCCTTTGGTATCGTGGTCAACGATCAGAAAAAACTAGTTCAATCTTTGAATTACTCATTCGACACTGATTTTACGAATCCGATTAATTTCCTTTCAGGTAAGTTCAAAATATTTATACTCTTAAAATGAATTACAAATTTTACCATATTTAGATCATAATAAGAAATAATGATGTAAAAAAAAATAAATAAAGGACAATTCTCTCAGACTGCATAGAACTTATCTCCTGTCCAAAATTTTTAATCACAACTTACGAATATTACACAAAATTTTAATTATTATTAATTATTTCAATTTCTGATACTTATTTATATGGAAATAATTAAACTATAATTTATATAACAGCTTAAACAAATATAAACTTATATATTTGTTGTATTTTTTTCTTTTTCGCTTATGTAGCAATTAAAGAGTTTGTGAGGACCCAACCGAGATCCGAAATCATGTAAATCGCGGTATTCTTATGATTAAATAATAACGATAGATCGAATATGAGAGGGAGAGGAAAATCCCATAATTTAAACAACGCGGCACAAAATGTAGACAACGAGTCTCGGATGACTCCAACACGTGTTAAATGAACTGTCAATGTCAGAATGAAAAGTTATAAGTCAGACTCAAGTGATCATAAACAGATAGAACTTTGACCCAAGTGATCATAAACAATCAATGTAGGGAAACAATTTCGGAAAAGAGGGAAAGATTTAAGAGAGATAAATCACTGCATATGATCGTTCGAGTACCCAGATGACAGAAATCGCGAGTAACGGAGCTAAATTATGAGCGCGAGTCTTGCAATTTTGTCAACAATCCCCAAGAACAATCGACAGAAAGGCGTCGAGCAGACACCTGGAATCGGACCTTTCCCGTGACCCGAGTCGGTCTCGGTTTTCCCCAAAACAAGAGAGAGACCAATCGAGAAGCGAGGAAGGGGACGAGGGACCAATCAAAAGTCCGAATAGTGGGAGAAAAAACTATAAAAATCCGAAAATCAAAGCCGGAGGAGGCTCTCTTCCGTATTCCACGAAAGGTCGTGACTTATATTGTGGTGTGTCCTCGCCAAGAACTTTGGACTCCGCCGCTTCCTCCTTCCGATTGTCCACCTTGCTCAGCGACCTCATCTCGTCCGCCCCGGGGCCAGACAGACGCCGAAGTTCTCGCCTCTCCGCATCTTCGACGAGAAGAACCTAGTGAAGGACTGCCGATTGTCGATGTAATCATAAATGTTAACAAATAAACGACTTTCTTGTGTAAAACACTTGTCATCATTTGCCTCCTCCGTCACGGCCTACATACAACCTTCCCTTAGGTTCATCCTGACGCGGGATTAATAGATCCCACCTAGGAGACGACAACCTTAAACAGGTGCCGTGGAGTGGGTTTAAGTCCCCTATCTCCACCGAGTCGGCTACCTTACAAGTTTAATTAATATTTCAAGAAACATTTCAAGATTATTATTTAATTTCAAGAAACATTTGACGGCAGATATAGTAATAAAACGAATACAGGATTTCAACTGTCATTTTATTATTATTATTTGACGAGAACCCTCGCAGACAAAATGCACACTACTATTAAACTAGTAACATATAATAACGATACTGTATTTTAAATAATACTTATTTTAAAATATTCCTTAATCAAATACGGTATCTGTTAAGTAAAAACAATAGTAAAGCCGAGTAAAGTACTACAAAACGATAAGCTAGTTCCATTACTATCAGGAAGTATGGCTGTCTTTCAATAAGTCTTAGCCTATTATTATTTTATAACGTTTATTACAAAATTTAATTAAAAATAAAAAGTGCAATATATTATTATTTTAGTAATTATTATATATTTATTTCAGTTCATTTCGGTTTATTTCAGTAGGCCTATTTTCGCTCTGAGAGCACTAAGAGGCCTAGGATGTATGTTTATGTTATGTATTAACAATGTTTATTTAAGTTTTCCTACACATTGTACATGTTAGAAAAGAACAGATAAGTGTTTGTGTTATGTTGTAGTGTAGTAATTATTATATCAATAAAATTAAATTTTATACAGTATTTAGTTTATTTTAAAGATTAACCTATATTTAATATTTTTTCAGTTTGTTTTCCTGAAATAAGTAATTTTCTACATCTCCTAAGAAATTTTACTCATAAAATAAGACATTTCTTTTCGTTTTCATCGACATTATTTGTATTGGAAATGTGTAAGAAAGTAATTTCTACTAGACTGTCTCTTGAGAAGGTAAGACATTTTAAGGCAGATATTAATATGATAGTTAATTGCACACAGTATTAATTCTATCGGTTGTAATTTAACTATTTAGTTAATAGATATTTTGGTAAAATAAATTCTTTCAAAATTAACAAAATTTTATAACTTAAATATTAATTAATCAAGTAACTTATAAATTGAACATAAAAATCTCTGACAACTACCAATATAAATTCATAAATTTTCATCTACAGAAAATAATTAAAAATTTTTATGTTCCTTACATGTATTGTGAACATTAAATGAGCAAAAGGCTGAATTTTTAGTTTATGTAATTTAAATAGGTAAATGTCTCTTCAATCCGAACAAATTTTCGGTAGACTTTCTCACAGCTCTACAGGTTATAAAACTCCTTTATTGTTTTTCTACAGATGCATATACATCATCGTAGTATCATGGCGACAGATATCCTTCATCAATCATTTGATGCGACGAAACGCCTTCAAACAAAGAAACAAACTTTAGACGATGCTTACGCCGCGCCGGCTAACTTTCTCGAGATTGACGTAGGAAGCCCCATAACACACGGATTAGCCAGAAAAAGATATACCGATTACGAAGTGCACATGAGAACAAATCTTCCAGTGTTTAAATTGAAAGAATCAACAGCAAGAAGACGTTACAGTGATTTTGAATGGTTAAGAAATGAATTGGAAAGGGACAGCAAAATTGTAGTTCCACCTTTGCCAGGAAAGGCATGGAAACGACAGTTACCATTCAGATCGGATGATGGAATTTTTGATGAAGAGTTTATTGAAGAGAGGAGAAAAGGGCTTGAATTATTTATAAATAAGGTTGCGGGTCATCCTTTAGCACAGAACGAGAGGTGTCTTCACATGTTTCTCCAAGAACATGTCATAGACAAAAATTATGTACCAGGAAAAATCAGGAATACGTGATTTTGTTTACTTTTACTAAATTCAGATTTTTTGTGATTTTTTTCCGGCAACACCAAAAAGTGATAGTTTGTTACTCTTGATCATATTTTCATGCAACTGGTTATTGCAGTCTGTTTCAAAAAGAAAAGATGAAATAGTTATATATGCACTTTTTAAAAAATTGTATATTAGTATTTTATAATTTATTTAGAAGTTTAGAAGAATGCATCTGTAAAAAACAATAAAGGAAGTTTATGACCTGTAGAGCTGTGAGAAAGTCTACCGAAAATTTGTTCGGATTGAAGAGACATTTACCTATTTAACACGTAATACAGCTACCATTAGAAAATTCAACAAGAAAATTATGTAATTTAAATATATGCTCTCGATTTTAGTAGTGTCTTGTCCTTATAGAGTAGCTCATACTTCTCCTGATTAAACAGAATCATCCCGGTTATCAATCTAACTCCGTCCGTAAACTGTCCTTTTTATCGTTTATTAAAATATTGACAGTTTGTTGATGTTACGTACTCAAACTAAAACTCGAAATTTCTAACGATGCATTACAATTTACACGAACAGAAATTTTCAAAAATTCTAATCAGATGTGTAAATTTTATCTTAAATACTTGCATATACCACTAAATTTTAACCACAATTTACTATATTACACGTTACTTCGAATGATACTGAACGTAATTTCTCTCTAGAACTCTTATCCAGATGTTCTACAGCTTCTAATTAACGCCAGTTCCCTGAAGAATGTTGAATTATCCGAAGAAAATGAAAAATCAGGTAAATTGATTTTTAGTATATTGAAATTGAACTTAAAATTTTATATTCGAAATATTTTTAATAACAATATTTCTTGAAGAAAAAGTCGTTGTTCATAGTGAATACAAGCTCAGTTATAAAGATTGCCTGTCAAATTGTTTTTACACTGCTGTTGCAAAGTAAGTTATTTTAACGTAGATAATGATAAGATAAATAAATAAATAAATAAATGTATTATATTACATTTAAAGGTTCGATACAATTCGAAGTGCTGTAACATTTTCTACGTATTGTATCGCCAAATATCCAGAAGTACAGGATAAAATTAGAGAAGAAATATCGAAATATAATAAAAAAGAGGTAAGAAAATAAAGTCAAGATACATTTCATTTAATCTAATTATAAGATATCAACATTTCATTTAGTTTAGAATAGAATATTCATGCAAGAATTTGTTACTTCTGTTACACTACAGTATTACAAATCACATAATTAAAATCGATTTGATAAAAAAAAAACAGTAATAAATCTTCCTTTATTTATGTATTTTTATATAGACTTGTTCCGTCGTATTTCACAAAAATATACGCAAAGGTTTAAATATTTCTCTGACACGACGAATAAAGTAATCTTTAGTAGATTAATCAATTTTACAGAAAAACAAGCTTGCTCAAGCCGATCTGATAGAATGTTCCACAAAAGCGAATCAAATATTAATTTTGTTTAAAATAAATTTTATAAATTCTTGGAATCAAGTAGTTGTTCAGAAGAATTTTTCACTGAATATACAGTAAGGGNATTCAGGCTAGCATTTTATAGATAGCCTATATGAAGGAAACCTTTGTAGATAGTAAAAATATTGTATTTCTTTAATGCTTAACTGGCAAAGGTAATATGAACTCATGTTTAAAGGCTTTCCTATTTCCAGATTTTTAGGTATTCCGATCGAAATATAAATTTTATAAATTCTTGGAATCAAGTAGTTGTTCAGAAGAATTTTTCACTGAATATACAGTAAGGGATGTGGTTGATAAATTCCAGAGGAACCACAAAGTTTTTATTATAGCTTACAGTGACCGTAAACGAAAACGGTCAGTTCCATTTTGCGATCTGACAAACACACAAAAGTCCTAACATAAGCACTTCACCACTATAGTGGAGCGTGCTAAAAAAGGCTGCAAAAGAATACTTCTAACGTATTTCTTGAATAACTTTCAAATTTCTGTAAAATCAAGTACGATTCAGTAATCTTATGTCAGTCCTTGCTTGCCTCTCTTCTCAAGACGAAAGCAAGGGTTGAACACATTAGAAATATGAAAGCCCTGGAAATTTTTAAAGGTACATTAAAGGGTAATTGTATCAATTATAATCATGAGAAGTCTGTTATCATCCGTCGTTATTATCCAGTACGCATCCAATAAAATTTGCTAATTTCGACAATTTAATAGCCTTAGAATTCCATCGTTTCAAGTTTTTAAACTTCGTGTTTTTTTATGCGTTAGAGTTCCTTGTTAGAACTCGTGGTTCCTGAAGAAGGCCTTCGATGTAGGCTGAAAACATTTGAACGGAGGATTTTACCCTGCTGGACTGAATCGTACTTAATTACAGTGGTGCCTCGTATAACGTACTTAATCCGTTCCAGGTGCACATCCGTTAAGTGAAAAGTCCGTTATACGAAACGCATTTTCCCATAGAAATACATGTTAGAACATATAATTCGTTCCGCAGCATAAAATAACCATACTGTACCATAAAAAAATGAAAATGGAGCAGTCACCAATTATGCCGGATAGTCAGATGTTGTGAGAGGAGGTGGAGGAACACTTTCTTCACACATTCATACAGATACAGACTTTTTACACATTGCAGCAGGTCTCTTTTTATTGTTTTTTAATCGGAGTCAGATTTAGGAGAGGCTACCGGAGCTTGCAGGGTCAACTCCTCTTGTTCCATCCTTTGTTATTTGGCAGCTGGCTTCTTGAAAATCATGTCCAGGGTGGTCTGTTTCTCTGTCTTCTTTAACATTTGTCGGAAATGACGGGCAAGGGTGTCATTGTAGAGATCCTGTTGGCCTCAACTCTGTTTGAATAATTAGTGTTGGTAAACTCCTGAACCTCTCCCCATTTGACAAGGACGTTTTTGTCAACTTTCACTCCTTCTGATGATTTCTTACTTTGTTTCAATTGAAATCACCTTTCTGTTATTTTAGAAGCCATGATTTCCACAACACTTGAATAAATGTAAATACTCTACAGTGAGGTGATGTACGTAATAAACAAGGGAGCAAGCCGAATCTCAATGGGAGCTCTGTACTTCAGATATACTAATAATATATTCTAATAATACTAATATATTATAAAAATAGCAGATTGTCGTTGCTCGAGTCACGTAACGGCCAAACAGAAAGTCCGTTGTTCGCAGCGTCCGTTATTCGAGGCGTACGTTATACGAGGCACCACTGTATTTTTCAGTTTTATCATTTAGTGTTCTCTATAATTATTGAAGTATAATAGTTAAATTTTACAAAACGTGAAATGATTAAATTCATACATAAATTCTTTTGTGTAGGCTATATCCATATCTTGCGCCGTTCAATTATTACATCGGCAAAAATTTGCTTTTTTTTTTTTTTTATCTTCCTCTTCTTTCCATTCAGGCCAGATATATCAGGCCATAAGGAAAGAACTTATTTTTAGGCATCTGTACAGTACATGTTTATAATATTGCATTTTTTATTACGGCAGTTACAAGTTGGCAATGAGCTAATTGCCCGGTGCACCCTAACCGCAGAATTCTGGATGTGGATCATCGCGATCTTCATTTTGCAGACTGGCACATTAGAAAATATAAATTCTTCTCGAAATAAATGTCGGAATATGACGGACCCGTGATATATTGTATATAAATTTAAAGGGTTTGCTATAATAATAAGGCAGTCACTTCCACAAATTTTGTAATGTGTGTATGAGTGGGGTGAATAATAAACGAGAGGCAATCTTGCGTCATCAAAGACTCACCAGTTAATTTTAATTTTATAGCAATGACATGAAGAAAATAATTATTTCGAATTTTATATTTACAAATTCATTTTCTTTATACAGGAGAGTATCGATTATACAGCCATATCTAAAATGACGTATTTAGATCAAGTCTTAAGTGAAGTGTTGAGACTGTTTCCGCCCGCTGCAAGGTACCGTTTCAAATATAATAGTTTAAATACACACAAATTAAAAAGATATATAATTATGTCTAACTCGATTTATATATGTATTAAAATAATAAAGGCTCATTTTTTTAAAAATTATTTTTCATAATTTATATTTTAGCTTCGTAAACAGGATAGCCGAGGAAGATCTCAAATATAACGATATTTTGATTCCTAAAGGAATGACTGTATATGCTCCGTTGTACGGTTTACACAGAAATCCTGCATATTGGTCTGATCCGGATGAATTTAAACCTGAAAGGTATCAAGCTTCTTTGTGCTTAAATGCTTTAAAAAATAAAACTACAGGGTAAGATGTTTTCAATCAATTTCATTAAAGGCATCTATTTAAATATAATTTATGTATTTTTGCGATGTATGTATACCGAATGTATACATTCATGCAACCTGTTATATAGTACAACATGCAGATTTATGAAATCCTTTTGAAATAAGATGTGGTCGTCTCTACAAAAGGATCCCTATCTCTGGTGTAGCCATTTATTAAATTTATTCGACATCTCCAGGTATTCAGGCTAGCATTTTATAGATAGCCTATATGAAGGAAACCTTTGTAGATAGTAAAAATATTGTATTTCTTTAATGCTTAACTGGCAAAGGTAATATGAACTCATGTTTAAAGGCTTTCCTATTTCCAGATTTTTAGGTATTCCGATCGAAATATAAATTTTATAAATTTTTAAATATAAAATTTTATTTTAGAAACTTGCTAAAACTTTAAATATTTTACAGATTCCAAGATAAATCTTCAATTAACCCTTACATATACCAACCTTTTGGAATAGGACTCAGACATTGCGCGGGAATGAGACCCGCTCAACTCATTTGTAAATTATTGTTGGCTAATTTAGTCAAAAACTTCAAATTTAGTCTTGCTCCAGAAACTAAAGAGGTATTGAAAATACTTATTTTTTGCTTATTAGTATTTTTAACCTTTGCGAATTTATAATAATATACCGAAAATAAAAAATACTGCGTTTAATAAAATTTATATTTATTTACGATGGTTATGTCTAAACAATCCGGCTCTGTAGCACTTCGAACTTTGTGTACGAATTTTTAGTCAACCTTATTATGTATATCAGTCATGAGCAAGTTTTTAATATTCTGCTCAGGTACTTTGTAACGTACTTTACTTTTATTTATTCTGTTTCCTTTTCGTGCATTGTTTTACTTTATTATTTTATGTACTGAAAATTAGGAAAATTGGATACATTGGTACAGTACTCAGCAAACTTATAGGCAGCAAGACTATATGAAAAAAATGTATGCAGCCTGCTACGAGCCGAAAAAGTTTCTGCCGTCATTCAGAAAAAGTTGCTCATCATTGGTTTAAGCATATTAACAATTTTTTTCCTTCTTAAATTATTTCATAAAGGCTTCACTAATATAGCTAAGATTACGTAGAACAATTACCAAAACGTACCCAATTTCTTTTTAGAGTCATAGTCATTTAATATATCGTGATATATCGTATTATATGAAACAATGGTTTTCATTAATATATATATAAATTATCTTTTCATTTTTTTCTTAGAAAACCACTTCTTTTTAATAAAGACTTTTCATTCCCCCCATTAGTTTTCATGTCATTCCTGTGGTAAAATTATAAGACTAAAAAAGTGTTCAAAAATCATTTCAACGTTTTATTTTATTAATACTTGACTCCCCTTTGCTATTAACTAGTTATTTTTAAAATAAAATGTCTGTTTTTAAGTAAACATTTCATATTATTGATTGAGACCAATATAAGTTAGTTTCTGATATAAGATATTTACATAAATAATACAATTTATTAAATTCATAAAATACAAAAATAAATTATAAGTTACATTTAACTAAGACGTCCTATAATTTCATCGTGTCAAAAGACTCATAACTATTTTTCTTTCAAGTCTTTTGACACGATGAAATTACAGTAAAATTCTAGACATTCTTTACAAGTACTGTAATTATTTAATTAAATTTATCGACCATTTAGAAGAGTTTTAAATCTAAAGAAATTAATCAAGTTTTATGAATGTTTCTATTTAAATATATATTATTAGATAAATATTAAAAATATATTTTTATTTATTTTCAGATTGAGCCTCATTTCACACTTGTCATAACTTTCTCTAAACATCCGATTTATCTTAACGCCACTCCACTGTGAAGATGAAACAAATCAAATACTGTATACAATTTGTATTTTGTATTTATTCGATAAAATTTGAATGAAAAACTGAAGAAGCAAAATTTTAATATTTTGTGATATTTATATAATATACCAGGTTATGTTTGAGCCAACCGGTGTTATTAAACTGTTTAATATTCTTTGATGTAATATGCAAATATGTAGATAAAAGAAAATACAGTAGTCTATGTATATACACACTATTTTTGGAATGTATCGGCCTACTACTGTGTTTTGAATAGCTGTTTACTCAGTTAAAACAAATGAATAATATTATAAGAGAGACTGGGAAACGTAAGCACAAGAATATTTTAGTGTGTACTAAGCGACCCGTCAGGGAAACTTAGATCTTTTAGTATCAATTGATACTCCAATCTGTTAGCTATTGTAGGGTTTAGTGCATTAAAAAATCTAACCTGTTTTTTCCAAAAAGTAAAAAAAAGTTGACAACTATGCAGTGTCCGGTATTCCTCTGTAGTGCAGGACAGTTTGGCAACGACGGGAGAACTAGAAAGTGGCCAGAATTTTGCATACAAAGGACATAATAAAATTAAATATTGAATATAATTTATTTATACAAATTCATTAGAAATTAAATACAATATATTCGCCAATTTATTAAAATGACAAATGAACATTTCAAGTATTAAATTACTACAGTTTTAGGTTTCCAATGTCAGTATCTGCTCCTGATTATTGCAACCTAAAGTAGTAGAATATTACAAGATAAATACAATCTTAATACTTTCCGGAAATGCCTCTTGGTTCACTTTATGATATATTTACTCAGGTAATAATATAAAATGAACCCTGAGGCATTTCCGGAAAGTATTTCCCCGGATCCGTGATTGCCCCGAGTAAGTGTCCGCGGTTGCTCCAAATCGTCATGTTTGATTCTAATCAGCTTTGAGGCGTTATCCTATCTAAATTTCGATATATGGTAAATAAATTGCACAAAACACATCATTGCCCATATTTATAAAATATCTCACAACTTCACGTGATAAACATTTCCTGAAAAGCAGTTTTAGTGCACAAGACATGGACAAAACGCGCGAGTATAACAATATATGTCAATATTACATGGCTGACAAGAATCATAACACAAGATGACAGTGCTACCGAATTTTATTTTATACAATATATCACGTCCGGCTTTACCCGGTGTCCGGAATTGCCCAATTTTCCTACTAATGCATTGTTTATAATTTTTCAAAACAAATACATTATGGTAGTTAATCTCTTTAGATATTAACGTTCCTATGGTTATCATATTGTAAAATTTCAAAAGGAGAACACTCGAACCAACTTGCTGTTCAGAGTTGAACGTGAAGTCCTAAAAATTTCTAACTAGGAATTACAAATACTGTACACTGCGATGAACCTTTACTTTTGGAAGCGTTATGACAATAAATTATATTAAGTGATTTCATTTTAAAATATATTTCATAGTTTTAACAAGAATGCTTAGTAACAGAGAAGGTAAATAAATAATTTGACTTACAGAAAGCAAAGGTTATCCATACTTTTAAAACTAATTACAGTATTGTTAAGTTCGTATATATTTATTGCTATACTGTATCTAATTTTTTTTAAAGAAATTCACTATTATGTATCAAAAAAACAATTACTTCGATGAATCTAACTGTAGATGATCATAAACAGTAAACACACGAGAAAACCGAATGCTTTCACACCGTCCATATGTGACCGAAAAGCAAAGCTGTCAATGAAGATCGGAACCATAAACGCTTAGTGAAGACTATGCTAATGTAGTATCGAAAGTGCGAATGTAATTAGCCAGGTAGCCAACTACTGAATTTCAAATTTAACGCTATGATGTTACTAACAGAGAAAATTTCCATTTGTACAGTACAGTACTTACGTGGGGTATCTCCAGAGTGAAGGAAAACGTCCAAAGACCGGAAATGAGTACAATAATTTTTGAACCGGAAGTAGACGGTAATTTTTACTCCTAAAACGAGTGTTTCTACATATATTCGGATGTATGGTAACCCTGTAGTTACATATGTTATTTTAAAATCATTATTGCTAGTGTTTTAGAAGAACGTTAAGACGTTCGGCCATGCGGTTTAACGATCTTCACAGATTAAAAATATACATGAGTTTAGACATGGACAATCTTCAACTTTTTATATAATATTTTCTATTGTAACAGAATTACGGTCACTGAATTTTGGTCTGGAATATTTCCGAACCAATTCAACATTTCGGCAGTTTGGCAGCCAATTTATAGTAGGATCCCAAAATTTGAAGCAATGCGATAATAAAGACCTTTCTGTGATTTCTGACCTCTTCAGTGACCTTCTAAATACTGATATTACTCATTTTGAAGATTTTGTACTTTAATCTATTATCGTATAATTTATTCTCCAGCCTTTTGCCTCCTACTTCACAAAACGGATTCCAAGTGGGCCTCTATGCAGTTGTATGATCTGCTTCTATAAAAGCTCCACTGGCTTAAGTATATGGACGTTTAACCAATAAATATAATTGTATCGCTAACTTGATATTTAAGAAATTTTCAGTCAGTCATACGCGACACGAGAATGTGAAAAGAGAAAATAAAAAAGGCTCAAAAAGCCAGTTAAGAAAATTGTGGGCCTGGATGAATGTTTACTGTGTTTTTTTTAACAACCTTATCGATATGATTATATAGTAGTGAATTGGAAATGTTGTTTCTGCTGATTATGGTCATACAATTCATTAATGGTCTGTAAAAAGCAACGTGCTTTCTATAGACTGATGTAAACATAAAGCGAACTCATACAACGGTAAATTAGTCAACGTAGAAATTTTACTGTGTGTATAAAATTGCGCAATTAAATGGATTTTAAAAACTCAACAGAGAATATGGTAATGAGCTTTTGAAATCAACTTAACTGCAATAATGTATAAAACTCTAAACAAGAAAATAGACGCGATGAAAATCTATTGTGTCGATAAAAACAGATTGAGACAGTAACGCATTTCATGTATGTAGAGTGTCCGCTTAACAAATCCCAATTGTAATAAAGTTACACATATTTTTATATCGTACTACTAAAATTGTTCAAGCTTGAGTTCCTTAGTTATGTCTTAGGCGAACTAAACTTCCCGCCTAATTCAATCCTATTATACGGATTGAAACGAATGTAAGTCCTCCAATCAGCGATTAGTAGCGCTATCGGACGTCCGCTGGTCGTACGATGTTTTCTAGCCAATCCGCGGTCGAGTTTCAAAACTACTGAAATCGCCGGATCCGCGTTTCCATGACAACGTTTGTTGGACGTTTGAAAACAAGAAAAGCGCGGGAAATCGTACGTCCAGACGATTTATCCCGACAGTAAACTGATTTTTAAATATGCATTTACAATAATTTTAGAAAATAAGTTATTAGGATAAAAACAATACTTTAAAAAGTACATAATGAATCTCTAAGCTATTATAAGTGCTGTTGTTTATTGTTTAATCATGACGATTAAAGTGATCATCGGTTGTCTTGCACACTCCTATGTCATTAAGAACGTATGAATCGCTTTCTTCGTCAATTTACTGTTTATTCGCGCTTCCTGGAGATACAACAGTACTACTTCCGGAGATGTCGGCTCCTACAGACAACCTAAACAGTTCTTTGAGTGCAGCCGTCTAAGTGCAATATGTTCTAATACAATCTAACCTTACAGGGAAATAAAAGTGACAATTACAAATTTTTATATTAATTTCGAAATATTAAAGTTTTCATTTTGAGGAAGGACTGTCAAACAGACGACAGTGGGCATTTATAGATCTACAATGGATTTAACAATATAGAAACAACAGTTCCAGAAGATTCTACCATTGCTCAATTTAAATTAAATACAATTTAGTTTATGATCGTCTTCGAACATCCTAACTCTAACAAAATGGATTACACCTCGTCTCTGTGGGCATGAGTGAAAGACTACAGACAAAAATCAAAATGGTCTGTTTCTATAGAAAGACACTTCGAAATCGAAATTCTCGAAATTCTCTCAAAATATCGAAATTTTTAGCATTAAACTGAGACGCCACGCAACAATAGAATTTCGACAATTGTCTGTTGCTTTGTTCGAATGCGATTGTTTCGAGTATTTTCGAAGTTTTGCTATAATTTTCGCGATAATTTTAAGTAAGTTTAGTCCCTGATATTTCTAGATTTAGGTATTTTTTAACATTGCTAGGTACTTAATCACAATTAGCAGCGATAATTTTCCCACAACGAATATTCCATTACAACTTTATATTCATTTTTGTTTAGAATTTTTCTTATACTTAAAACGGTCATTTTCTAAAACTTTCTGTCGTATTTATATTATGATTTTTTAATATTCTCTTAATTTAACGTTCGTTCTACAATATTTAATACTCGGTTTTTATTGTTTGCAGGATGGATAATTTTAAAGCGCTAAAGAATTGGAATACCTCTGGAGGAGAGAGTGCGGAGGAAAGCTCCTCGACATCAGGAACGTCTTCCTCTTCGATTCGAGTGATTCGCGTGCGTCCGAAAGAAGTGCTGGAGGGTGCGAAGGAACCCGACAAGAAACGGGTGATTGTCACCATTCCCGATGAGAGCACCTCGTCTGTCATCGACTACCTGGAACAGAGATATCCAGAAGTTCCGGAATGGTCGGTGCAGAGAGAGGCACGCGAGGAAGGAGTCGAAGGGGAGTGTAAATCGATCCTGAAAAAGAGGAAAAAGAAGCCTTGGTGGAAGAAGATTTTCTTCTTCTGGAAGAAATAAATCTCCGAGGTCTTCTTATTAAATGTGACTTTTATTTTCGATTGTGACATTTTTACCCGGATGTGACTTTTATTCCCGATTGTGACATTTTTACCCGGATGTGGACTTTTACCTGGCTTTGACCTAATGACCGGATGTGACTTTTAATGGCGGTTTGGCGTCTTCCCTTTCCTGCTGGGAATTTTTGGAATGATACATGTCCTTCGTCATCGCTTACGAGGGACGTGTTCTTCCACTTCAGTTAATTAAAGTCGACGGTGACAACTTAGCACCGTCTTCGGTCGTTTGAAATCTCTCAACTGACGATGAAATTCTGACCGGAAAATAATGGATTTTCGCCAGCAACGTGCGTGTCAACACTGGACACCCGAATGAAAACAAAAGGGAACTATCGCAGTTAGCATATGTCTAAGCTACAATTATAATTATGTTGAACAATTAAACGTGTATATAAACTTTTACTTAATAAAACTTTTTAAATTTATATTGATTGATTACGTGTATTATCAGTTTAAATATTATTTGCGCACTTTTTATTTTTGGACTGATTTATAATTAAAGTTGAAATAATCTTTCTAACAATTAACTGACGGTGATTCTGTTGACATAAATGGGATAGAATTAGCCGAAGAAATTTCAGCAGTATCTGCGCTTTTGGGCCAAAAAAAAAGTCTAAGCAATGTACTGATCTTAATTACAAAGTTAAATTTTGCCCCAAATCTTACTATTGCTTTAAGAATATAGCTAACGATACCAATAACTGTAGCAATTGGCGAAAGGAGTTTCTCTAAGTTAAAATTAATTAAGAACTATTACACAAAATCGTCTTAATGGTTTGGACATGTTGGCAATTGACCATGAAATTGCTGATCAAGATGTGAGATCCGCGATTTTTACGTAATTGTCGTAAAAAAATATTGTAAACAACTGCGGTAGAAAAAACGATCTTAGTGAGAATTATATCGGAGGTGACCGTTTGTTTTTACAATTAGGTGGGAAAGTTGATACATAGGTGTCAATAATGCACCGTTAATGTCAACAGATGACGATCACGTGACTCCTTTCTCACGACAAACGTATAAAAGCGCGAGCCCCCAGAAGTTCGAGGCGATCCACAGGAAGTTATACTCATTAATGTGTGCATCTTGTCTCCATAACCGACCGAAAGGAAGACATCGATAGAAGATAGACCACAACTTTGAACTTCCATACTTATCGCCATTCGACAGTTCCTGCACCGATTACGATTCCCACGACCATTCAACGCACGTCATTCATTTCCTCATAGAGGTATTTTTATTAGAGATTTGTGAACTCTCTCTCCGAGGATAGGCTTAGCTGTCAGAGCTGTTAGCTGTAAGATAGTTAGCTCATATTTAACCGCATTTAACCGTAATATTATTATCGCCTCCTGTAATCAAGATTTGTTATTTTAATAAATGCTTTGTTTATTTGTTAAACCTGTCTCCTGTCATTGGAAGGACGCCTGCCGGCTTACAAACGCACTCCCCACTCACTTTTTGCCCTCCTAATCCATCCGTCGACGTCGAGATCGGGCTTGGCCAGCCTGTGCCGATTAAGTGGTTAATAGGGTAACCCCCTACAGCCTCCGGCTTATCTCA
>NW_019385109.1:254105-282606 GCF_000671375.1 Centruroides sculpturatus | reverse complement strand
TTTTTATTAATTAGAGACCCAAATAAAACAAATATTTGTGTTTTTCAAATAAATTTTTGTTTGTCTCCTTTATAATAAATGAATTTATTTATTTCTAAATAAAAATTGAAAGTGTCTGTAAAAGCAATTTTTAAAAATAATCTTTTTTGTGGTAAACTTTTAATACTTATTACTATAATCTAGACATGTTAATACTTAAATATACTTGTATATTTAAGGATCGGGTCAAAATATACTTGTGGCCCAAAACTCCATGACTTCTTCCAATGTGGCCCAGAGAAACAGAAAGGTTGGACACCCCTGCCCTAAATTCAAAGTTTAGATATTTTTATTTATTTTCAGATTGAGCCTCATTTCACACTTGTCATAACTTTCTCTAAACATCCGATTTATCTTAACGCCACTCCACTGTGAAGATGAAACAAATCAAAACGAGTTAAATACTGTATACAATTTGTATTTTGTATTTATTCGATAAAATTTGAATGAAAAACTGAAGAAGCAAAATTTTAATATTTTGTGATATTTATATAATATACCAGGTTATGTTTGAGCCAACCGGTGTTATTAAACTGTTTAATATTCTTTGATGTAATATGCAAATATGTAGATAAAAGAAAATACAGTAGTCTATGTATATACACACTATTTTTGGAATGTATCGGCCTACTACTGTGTTTTGAATAGCTGTTTACTCAGTTAAAACAAATGAATAATATTATAAGAGAGACTGGGAAACGTAAGCACAAGAATATTTTAGTGTGTACTAAGCGACCCGTCAGGGAAACTTAGATCTTTTAGTATCAATTGATACTCCAATCTGTTAGCTATTGTAGGGTTTAGTGCATTAAAAAATCTAACCTGTTTTTTCCAAAAAGTAAAAAAAAGTTGACAACTATGCAGTGTCCGGTATTCCTCTGTAGTGCAGGACAGTTTGGCAACGACGGGAGAACTAGAAAGTGGCCAGAATTTTGCATACAAAGGACATAATAAAATTAAATATTGAATATAATTTATTTATACAAATTCATTAGAAATTAAATACAATATATTCGCCAATTTATTAAAATGACAAATGAACATTTCAAGTATTAAATTACTACAGTTTTAGGTTTCCAATGTCAGTATCTGCTCCTGATTATTGCAACCTAAAGTAGTAGAATATTACAAGATAAATACAATCTTAATACTTTCCGGAAATGCCTCTTGGTTCACTTTATGATATATTTACTCAGGTAATAATATAAAATGAACCCTGAGGCATTTCCGGAAAGTATTTCCCCGGATCCGTGATTGCCCCGAGTAAGTGTCCGCGGTTGCTCCAAATCGTCATGTTTGATTCTAATCAGCTTTGAGGCGTTATCCTATCTAAATTTCGATATATGGTAAATAAATTGCACAAAACACATCATTGCCCATATTTATAAAATATCTCACAACTTCACGTGATAAACATTTCCTGAAAAGCAGTTTTAGTGCACAAGACATGGACAAAACGCGCGAGTATAACAATATATGTCAATATTACATGGCTGACAAGAATCATAACACAAGATGACAGTGCTACCGAATTTTATTTTATACAATATATCACGTCCGGCTTTACCCGGTGTCCGGAATTGCCCAATTTTCCTACTAATGCATTGTTTATAATTTTTCAAAACAAATACATTATGGTAGTTAATCTCTTTAGATATTAACGTTCCTATGGTTATCATATTGTAAAATTTCAAAAGGAGAACACTCGAACCAACTTGCTGTTCAGAGTTGAACGTGAAGTCCTAAAAATTTCTAACTAGGAATTACAAATACTGTACACTGCGATGAACCTTTACTTTTGGAAGCGTTATGACAATAAATTATATTAAGTGATTTCATTTTAAAATATATTTCATAGTTTTAACAAGAATGCTTAGTAACAGAGAAGGTAAATAAATAATTTGACTTACAGAAAGCAAAGGTTATCCATACTTTTAAAACTAATTACAGTATTGTTAAGTTCGTATATATTTATTGCTATACTGTATCTAATTTTTTTTAAAGAAATTCACTATTATGTATCAAAAAAACAATTACTTCGATGAATCTAACTGTAGATGATCATAAACAGTAAACACACGAGAAAACCGAATGCTTTCACACCGTCCATATGTGACCGAAAAGCAAAGCTGTCAATGAAGATCGGAACCATAAACGCTTAGTGAAGACTATGCTAATGTAGTATCGAAAGTGCGAATGTAATTAGCCAGGTAGCCAACTACTGAATTTCAAATTTAACGCTATGATGTTACTAACAGAGAAAATTTCCATTTGTACAGTACAGTACTTACGTGGGGTATCTCCAGAGTGAAGGAAAACGTCCAAAGACCGGAAATGAGTACAATAATTTTTGAACCGGAAGTAGACGGTAATTTTTACTCCTAAAACGAGTGTTTCTACATATATTCGGATGTATGGTAACCCTGTAGTTACATATGTTATTTTAAAATCATTATTGCTAGTGTTTTAGAAGAACGTTAAGACGTTCGGCCATGCGGTTTAACGATCTTCACAGATTAAAAATATACATGAGTTTAGACATGGACAATCTTCAACTTTTTATATAATATTTTCTATTGTAACAGAATTACGGTCACTGAATTTTGGTCTGGAATATTTCCGAACCAATTCAACATTTCGGCAGTTTGGCAGCCAATTTATAGTAGGATCCCAAAATTTGAAGCAATGCGATAATAAAGACCTTTCTGTGATTTCTGACCTCTTCAGTGACCTTCTAAATACTGATATTACTCATTTTGAAGATTTTGTACTTTAATCTATTATCGTATAATTTATTCTCCAGCCTTTTGCCTCCTACTTCACAAAACGGATTCCAAGTGGGCCTCTATGCAGTTGTATGATCTGCTTCTATAAAAGCTCCACTGGCTTAAGTATATGGACGTTTAACCAATAAATATAATTGTATCGCTAACTTGATATTTAAGAAATTTTCAGTCAGTCATACGCGACACGAGAATGTGAAAAGAGAAAATAAAAAAGGCTCAAAAAGCCAGTTAAGAAAATTGTGGGCCTGGATGAATGTTTACTGTGTTTTTTTTTAACAACCTTATCGATATGATTATATAGTAGTGAATTGGAAATGTTGTTTCTGCTGATTATGGTCATACAATTCATTAATGGTCTGTAAAAAGCAACGTGCTTTCTATAGACTGATGTAAACATAAAGCGAACTCATACAACGGTAAATTAGTCAACGTAGAAATTTTACTGTGTGTATAAAATTGCGCAATTAAATGGATTTTAAAAACTCAACAGAGAATATGGTAATGAGCTTTTGAAATCAACTTAACTGCAATAATGTATAAAACTCTAAACAAGAAAATAGACGCGATGAAAATCTATTGTGTCGATAAAAACAGATTGAGACAGTAACGCATTTCATGTATGTAGAGTGTCCGCTTAACAAATCCCAATTGTAATAAAGTTACACATATTTTTATATCGTACTACTAAAATTGTTCAAGCTTGAGTTCCTTAGTTATGTCTTAGGCGAACTAAACTTCCCGCCTAATTCAATCCTATTATACGGATTGAAACGAATGTAAGTCCTCCAATCAGCGATTAGTAGCGCTATCGGACGTCCGCTGGTCGTACGATGTTTTCTAGCCAATCCGCGGTCGAGTTTCAAAACTACTGAAATCGCCGGATCCGCGTTTCCATGACAACGTTTGTTGGACGTTTGAAAACAAGAAAAGCGCGGGAAATCGTACGTCCAGACGATTTATCCCGACAGTAAACTGATTTTTAAATATGCATTTACAATAATTTTAGAAAATAAGTTATTAGGATAAAAACAATACTTTAAAAAGTACATAATGAATCTCTAAGCTATTATAAGTGCTGTTGTTTATTGTTTAATCATGACGATTAAAGTGATCGTCGGTTGTCTTGCACACTCCTATGTCATTAAGAACGTATGAATCGCTTTCTTCGTCAATTTACTGTTTATTCGCGCTTCCTGGAGATACAACAGTACTACTTTCGGAGATGTCGGTTCCTAAAGACAACCTAAACAGTTCTTTGAGTGCAGCCATCTAAGTGCAACATGTTCTAATAGAATCTAACCTTACAGGGAAATAAAAGCGACAATTACAAATTTTTGTATTAATTCCGAAATATTAAAGTTTTCATTTTGAGGAAGGACTGACAGGCAGACGACAGTGGGCATTTATAGATCTATAATGGGTTTAACAATATAGAAACAACAGTTCCAAAAGATTCTACCATTGCTCAATTTAAATTAAATACAATTTAGTTTACGATCGTCTTCGAACATCTTAACTCTAACAAAATGGATTATACCTCGTCTCTGTGGGCGTGAGTGGACGACTACAGACAAAAATCAAAATGGTCCGTTTCTATAGAAAGACACTTCGGAATCGAAATTCTGTCAAAATATCGATATTTTTAGCATTAAACCGAGACGCCACGCGACAATAGAATTTCGACAATTGTCTGTTACTTTGTTCGAATGCGATTGTTTCGAGTATTTTCGGAGAGTTTTGCTGCAGTTTTTGCGATTATTTTAGGTAAGTTTAGTCCCTGATCGTTCTAGATTTAGGTATTTTTTAACATTGCTAGGTACTAAATCACAATTAGCAGCGATAATTTTCCCACAACAAATATTCCAGTGCAATTTTATATTCATTTGTGATTACAATTTTTCTTATACTTAAAACGGTCATTTTCTAAAACTTTCTGTCGTATTTACATTATGATTTTTTAATATTCTCTCAATTTAACGTTCGTTCTATAATATTTAATACTCGGTTTTTATTGTTTGCAGGATGGAAAATTTTAAAGCTCTAAAGAATTGGAATACCTCTGGAGGACAGAGTGCGGAGGAAAGCTCCTCGACATCAGGAACGTCTTCCTCTTCGATTCGAGTGATTCGCGTGCGTCCGAAAGAAGTGCTGGAGGGTGCGAAGGAACCCGACAAGAAACGGGTGATTGTCACCATTCCCGATGAGAGCACCTCGTCTGTCATCGACTACCTGGAACAGAGATATCCAGAAGTTCCGGAATGGTCGGTGCAGAGAGAGGCACGCGAGGAAGGAGTCGAAGGGGAGTGTAAATCGATCCTGAAAAAGAGGAAAAAGAAGCCTTGGTGGAAGAAGATTTTCTTCTTCTGGAAGAAATAAATCTTCGAGGTCTTCTTACCGGATGTGACTTTTCCACCGATCGTGACTTTTTCTACCCGGATGTGACTTTTATTCCCGATTGTGACATTTTTACCCGGATGTGGACTTTTACCTGGCTTTGACCTAATGACCGGATGTGACTTTTAATGGCGGTTTGGCGTCTTCCCTTTCCTGCTGGGAATTTTTGGAATGATACATGTCCTTCGTCATCGCTTACGAGGGACGTGTTCTTCCACTTCAGTTAATTAAAGTCGACGGTGACAACTTAGCACCGTCTTCGGTCGTTTGAAATCTCTCAACTGACGATGAAATTCTGACCGGAAAATAATGGATTTTCGCCTGCAACGTGCGTGTCAACACTGGACACCCGAATGAAAAGAAAAGGGAACTATCGCAGTTAGCATATGTCTAAGCTACAATTATAATTATGTTGAACAATTAAACGTGTATATAAACTTTTATTTAATAAAACTTTTTAAATTTATATTAATTGCCTACGTGTATCAGTTTAAATATTATTTGCGCACTTTTTATTTTTGGACTAATTTATAATTAAAGTTGAAATAATCTTTCTAACAATTAACTGATGGTGATTCTGTTGACATAAATGGAATAGAATTAGCCGAAGAAATTTCAGCAGTATCTGCGCTTTTAGCCAAAAAAAAGTCTAAGCAATGTACTGATTTTAATTACAAAGTTAAATTTTGCCCCAAATCTTACTATTGCTTTAAGAATATAGCTAACGATACCAATAACTGTAGCAATTGGCGAAAGGAGTTTCTCTAAGTTAAAATTAATTAAGAACTATTACACAAAATCGTCTTAATGGTTTGGCCATGTTGGCAATTGACCATGAAATTGCTGATCAAGATGTGAGATCCGCGATTTTTACGTAATTGTCGTAAAAAAATATTGTAAACAACTCCGGTAGAAAAAACGATCTTAGTGAGAATTATATCGGAGGTGACCGTTTGTTTTCACAATTAGGTGGGAAAGTTGATACATAGGTGTCAAGAATGCACCGTTAATGTCAACAGATGACGATCACGTGACTCCTTTCTCACGACAAACGTATAAAAGCGCGAGCCCCCGGAAGTTCGAGGCGATTTACAGGAAGTTATACTCATTAATGTGTGCATCTTGTCTCCATAACCGACCGAAAGGAAGACATCGATAGAAGATAGACCACAACTTTGAACTTCCTTACTTATCGCCATTCGACAGTTCCTGCACCGATTACGATTCCCACGACCATTCAACGCACGTCATTCATTTCCTCATAGAGGTATTTTTATTAGAGATTTGTGAACTCTCTCTCCGAGGATAGGCTTAGCTGTCAGAGCAGTTAGCTCATATTTAACCGCATTTAACCGTAATATTATTATCGCCTCCTGTAATCAAGATTTGTTATTTTAATAAATGCTTTGTTTATTTGTTAAACCTGTCTCCTGTCATTGGAAGGACGCCTGCCGGCTTACAAACGCACTCCCCACTCACTTTTTGCTCTCCTAATCCATCCGTCGACGTCGAGATCGGGCTTGGCCAGCCTGTGCCGATTAAGTGGTTAATAGGGTAACCCCCTACAGCCTCCGGCTTATCTCACAAAGTGATGCGATAAAAAAGTTTGCACAACTGAAAGTAAGAAAAAAGTTTATTGTGATTTTAGAGCAGTTGATGTTACCTTGTTTTATTTTCAAAATAATGGCATTTTGATTGTTTAATAGCATTTAAAAATGTAAAAAATTATATGGGTAACAATTTGTGGCTAGGTACAGATATTTCTTAATTAATTTCTACTGTTTTGTACTCTTTGATTATCAATGTTATGTTATATGTTCCTTTCTAAATATATGCTTTTATTAAAATTTAAATAAAATGATTTGATTTTTATTGAAAATAAAAAATATGTACCTTTATTTAAATATATATATTCTTAAGGTGCGGCAATTTGTCTTTTTGTCCGAAGCGACGTAACCGCTAGAGCAGGCCCTGTCTGAAAGTTTACACTTATTCGCGGCGGCCAGAAAGTTTTACAATTATTTCATTCGTTACCTGGAGATGTTGTGTAAGACCCTTTTCTTGAATGAAAGACTTCTCATATCATTCTTTCATAATCCAAAATAAGGACGAAACTTAATCAGAAAGCTAATTATAGCTTGTAGCTATAAGTACGGCTTTACCGGTACATAATTAAAAGCGCGGTAAAGAGGCAATCTTTACCTTACATACAGAATCAGTAGACTGATGAGGATTGTCACGATTCCTTTCACACTCTGTTCCTAAGGGAACTATGAGGTGATACTTTCACTTTTGAAAGAACAAAGTCACTTCTCAAATGACTCACAGGAAGTGTAAAGATGACAAGAAAAATAAACTTTCTATCTTTTTACAGCTTTAAAATATTCTAAAATATTGACTAAAAATCATAAAAATGTTCCCTATCAAACTCTCAGTTCTCACTTCAATATTCATAGCTTTTTTAAAATAAATCTTCATTGATGTTTCAGAAAGCAAGAACCAAGGTTTTATGTACTAATGATATAAAATATTGAATGATTATATCAGGTAAGTTCTTAAGTACCTGTGAATCGGAAATCTCGCCTAAAGTACAGCAAAAACAACAGAATTTATAGAATTCTGTCAATTTTCTTTTTCTTAGTTGGATTCTGGTCTTGAAACTATGAGTTTTCTTTCTTTCTTTATCTTGTGGAGAGGCGCTTTAATTCAATTTAACCATACTGGCCCCTTTTCAAGACAAAATGAGAAATTTTGTCTTAGCATTGTGACTTAGTCAAAATGCCACAAATTAATTTTTGATCATATTTATAATTTATTTAATTTAAAATATACGTTCTCCATCTAAAATTAGTAGTGGCTTTCCCCTGTAAATCATACTTTTCCTTCAACGCCGGTCATCTATTAATTGGCACCAAACGTTCATTGTGCATCCGGTGCCCACAGTTTCCATACCTCCTCTCGAATTCCATCTATATAACTCAGTTCTGTCGATTAACTAAAGACAGGAGATGGACAGTAAAAATTTATAGGTCTACATTAACAATGATTGCTTCATAAATATAATATGAAAATGTAATTTGTATAAATTTTTAATAGTGTAAAGTGCAAACATATTTATGCAAAGCAGAGAAATCTATGAACGTTTATGTATAAACCAAGAGATCAGCAAATAACTTATGTTTGCTTTTAAGTATCGGCTAAATTTATAACAAATGATTATAACTGATTAATAGTCATTTTCTAACATAATTAGACAAACACAAAATGCTGTATTTTCTTAAACATTATTCACTAAAGTACTTTTGTATTAGAAAGACAAAAAAAAAGCGCGATATAATCCGAATATAATGAGATTGAGCGATATAATGAAGCATGTTATAACGAAGGGCTACTGTATGAATATATAATGCCGTACAGGTCTAGGGTCACGTGGCCACCAAAGTCCATAACCGTAAAAAACTGTTATCTGTTCAAAGGATTTCAGCTCTCCTCATTTGTAAGGCTTATAGGACTGCACCCATAGTGACCCTTTAGTAATGTTAGTGTTGATCCCTATCGACTTAGAAATTAAACGCATATTTGGCAGGAAAATCTTGTCACCTTACCCGGCGAGATTATAACGACTCGGATGTCTATAAAATGATTAGGTAAGATTCCCCCAGTTTGACCTTAATCGATGATATCAAAAAATTCAGCATCGACAAAAATACCCTCGCGACTTACGATTACCATCCTCCCATCAGCTCATCCCTGACGTTTACTTCGAAAATCCAGGTGATCATTCCATGTTTAGGATGTACACTGACAGTTCCAAGATGGGTGATGATGTGGGTGGGTGCCACTTTTGTAGTTTACTCCACGACCTTCACAACGCTTGCTTCCGTCTAGGTACACACTGCTCAATATCACAGGCAGAAACTTTAGCTATTTATATGAGCTTAATTCACATTAGGCGTAGAAGGACAGAAGACGCTACTTAGACTATCATATTTATTCTGACAATAGGGTAGCTTTACACAGATTGCGAAGTCTGATAGCCGCTTAAAACTCGTCCATCTCATACACCACATTCTCAGACTCTTAGAAAACAACATTAGTTACAATTTTTGTGATAACTCAGGATATATTTTTTTCTTCTTAATTAAAGTTTTTAGACTATTTACAAAAAATTAAATTTTTCGAGTCTATCTTTTAAATCCCTTATACACCACCACAGAAGTAACAGTTGTAAAAAATTGTTTTTGAAGAAAACTTCTAATGAAGAAAACACTTTTAAAACAGGTAAAAATTGGTAGAAAAGTCCGCAAAGTTAAAAAAGATCAAGTTCCAGCCTTTTCTTTTAGGTTCTGACACTTTTTACATTAAAACCATAATGAATTCTTCATACCATATGAAGATTTTTACCTGTTTTAGAAGTGTTTTCTTCATTAGAAGTTTTCTTCAAAAGCTATTTTTTAAAACTGTTTTACTTCTGTGTTGGTGTATAAGGGATTTAAAAGATAGACTCGAAAAATTTAATTTTTTGTAAATAGTCTAAAAACTTCAATTAAGAAGAAAACAACATTAGAATAGATTTCCAATGGTCCCGAGTCATGCGGGGGTTCTCGGCAACGAGATCGCTGACCGTCTTGCCAAGCAAGCTGCAAAGTCTTCAGTCACCAGTACTTTCAGTTACATTCCTACCTCGTACATCAACAATCACGTCAAGAAGTAAATCTTCATTCTCTGGCAAGACAGCTGGGACCATGACACCACTGATAGGCTCACCTACACTTTCATCCCAAGGTTAACACTACTGCGATTCTTCGCCACTTTTACTCTAGTTACACCCTGACTCAGCTACTTACAGGACACGGCAACTTTAAGTAATACATATATTTAACCTTGGAGACAATCCACAATACGGTTGTGGTATTCAGGAGGACAAAACACCACTTCACAGTTTTTCGCTGCAATAGGTACTGTACAATCACATTAAGAATAGTTTAATGAAAGCTGCTATTCTTGAAGGGTACAATTGGCCTTGCAACCCGTACCAACTCATTTGCATGAGTTGGTACGGGTTTGTCACATAGTTTGTCATTGTGTTCGTTTGCATTTCGCGCTTTCTGCCTAGCTGTTTAGTATTAAGATTCGCGCTCGCGTTCAGTTTTATTAGTATTAAGTAGATATAAGCCTTCCTACTAACAGCCACTTGGCACTAACTTCTACACTTAGCTATTCGTGGCGGCACTCAATTATTAGTGTTCGCTACACTCAGGTTTTCTTTTAGATCCTTCGGGGGAATACGGCCTTGCAGCCTAAATAAAAAACTATAGAAAGAGTTTCTGTGTGTCTCAGTAAATTTATTTCCTACAAAACTTCATTAATTAAAAGAAAATGTTACTTCAAACACTAAACATTTATTTATTTATTTAGTTTAATTTAAGCCATGAAATGAAATATAATTTTTTTCTAGTAAATTATGAAGATTTAGGAAGGAAAGACAGTATCTAGCAAAAATATTAATTTATGAAGATGAATAGTATTTGGTATATGTAATAATAATTAATTTATGAATACTTCCTATCGTCAGACATCATATTGGTGTTGCTTTTATATAAATAGGATTCTTGGAATGAATAATTACAAGACTGATATCGGTTTCAATCTGAAATCAAAACAAATTTATCATTTCAACGAAAACATTTTATCGTTTTTTAAATATAAAGTAATAATATTTATTTATGCTCGTTCATAAAGAGATAAATTAATAAACATATTATTTAAAAAATAATAATATAATGCTGAGTCTGTACCTCTTTTGTTTCTGGACAAAGAGTAATCTTGAAGTTTTTGACTAGATTAGCTAATATTAACCTTCCTATTAATTGAGCTGGTCTCATCCCTGTGCAGTGCCTTGGACCAATTCCAAATGGTTGATATATGTAAGGATCCACTTTAGATTTATCGTCGAATCTTTCCATCAAAATGAACATAAATTTTAATAATATTTTTATTTGTTTATTAAAAGAATTAAATAAATTTATTACAAAGTCCATACAATTAACAGTGCTTATATTTTTAATTTTATATTTGTCTATTTGTGAAAGTTTATACACTAAAATTTTATATAATATTTTTTAGCATACCTTTCGGGTTTAAATTCATCAGGTTCAGACCAATACTCAGGATTTCTGTGAAGACCCCATTGTGGTACATATACTGTCATACCCTTAGGAATCAATATATCTTTATATTTATAATCTTCCTCAGCAATCCTATTACTGAAGCTAATTTTCAAACATTAACAAATTGTTACAAATTTATAAACTTAATTCATTTTTGGCCAATTTTTCAAAAAATACATACGTTGGAACTGGTGGATATAATCTCAAAGTTTCACAAAAGACTTGGTCCAAATATTTCATTTTAGTTAAGGAAATATAGTCAATACTCTCCTGTAATTGTTGAATGTTTTATAAAAGACTAAATTATGTTTATATTTCCTTAAAATATTTTTTCTAACGTAAAAATAATTTGGCAACTAGTGTCAGTGGAGTATTTAATAGTACTGCATTTTAATGTGAATTAATACATCTAAAATTAGTGTATAAATTATATAATATTCTGTTTAAAAAATTATATAAAGAAAAGAAGTTTTATCTTATAGCCAGATACACACGTACTGATATATCTAAGCATGTAAATGAAAAAAAAACTGACAGTTCTGTCATCTATATGTTCAGGTATACCGGATAAGCACTTCTGTTTAGGAATGTCTGTCAGTTACAGCGGTATATGTGCGCCCGTATTTAGAAATCATTACTAAAAAATTTTGTATACAGAAATCTTATATTGTATAATTTAATTAATTGTCTAATTATGAAAAGAAATTATTGTACTTTAGTGTATGCATACTGCAAAATGGATTAATATTTTATAAACAAAATCTTTCTTCAAAATAATCATGATATCTTACATTTTCTATGTGTTTGTATATAAAGAGTGCAGAAACATTATACAGTGCATAACGACACTTCTTACTTCCTAAACTTGTTTTATGTATAAATTATTTTCATACTTTAATCCTGAGTTTAGGGCAATCTTTATATCGAAAAGATAATTTAGCTAAACATATTTTAAGTTTAAAAAATGTATTTAAAAAAAAAACGCAATAGTAATATTGATACGATGAAATTTTACCTGAAATTTTATTGTATAAATTTTAATAATCAGGTAAACAAATAAATAATGTCGTGTTTGAGATGTGAATACAATGCTTGTATATTTTTGTTTAAAATTATGTTATTTATCAGAATATTCATCTTCACATTTTTTTTCAACGGAAGGGCAGTTTGAAAATACCATTTTTAGCATTAAAAATTGAGTTACTTCCTCCTTTATAGCTGCGTAATTTGTAAATTGTTTTACACGTATATGATTATTCAGAGATCAGACGGAGATAAGTCAGCAGAATAGAAAGGATGAGGTAAAATTTTCCATCGAAAATGCATTATTTTGTTTCTTGTAATCTCTGTAATGTGTGGGTGAGCATTACCTTGTAAAATTAAAACACTTCGCCAAAAAATGGCTGTTTTAATCTTAATTTGTCGCGTAATCTTTGTAGCTGCTCATTATATAAATCTTCTGTGATAGCTTGACCAATGCTCAAGTACTTGTGACGAACCCTTCAAAACACAAAAAAAGATTTCTTCAAGAGTCATTTAAATCATTTACAAAAATGGTATTTTTAAACTGCCCCATGAAGAAAATGTAACTGAATATAAAGGTGAATATTTTGATGAATAAAACTATTTTAAACAAAAATACAAGCATTTTTATTTACATTTCAAAAAACATTATTTATTTGCTACCTGATACTGTGCTTTTTTAATTAATGGGTAAAAGTTCTTTACGGTGACATAAACTAGGTTTATTAATGACTAGGTTAATTTATATTGAAAATATTATATAAATATTATAGTTTAGAATAGTTAAATATACAAAGATTATAATTATATTTCAATATAAATAATTACATCTTTATTGCTGAACTGGAAGATTTCCTCTCTGATTCTGTCTTGCACTTCCGGATATTTAGCAATTAGATAAGTAGCAAACATCATTGGATTACGAATAGTGTCATATCTTAAATTAATACACAAAGATACAAAATTATAGTTATATATAGTTAATTATAGTTATATGTATTATTAATAATAAATGGAATATATTCTTATTTTAGTTGAAAATGTAATGCTTACGTTGCAATTGCCACGTAGAAACTATTAGCCAAACAGTTGATAGGTGTTAACAATGATTTCTTGTAAGTGTCTGATTTTGATTCTAAAAGAAAAAGAAAAGGAAAATTATGAAGAAATCCCGAAAAATATATTTTGTTATACATATAATTAAATCTAAAATTTACATTTATTTCTTATGAAATAAGAATATTTTTTTTATATCTATACATTTATACTAATAAAGGACAAAAAGTAAGGATTTATATAATTACCCGAGTCTTTAGAAATCTTTTCTGGTTTTGCTTGATTTTTTATGTAGATTGTATTAATCATTTGTTGGAGAACATCCGCATAATTTTCTTGCTATTAAATTAATAATTTCAGAAGGAAACGAAATTTATTAATTTTTATTGTTACAGTATATCTTCCCCAAGTAATTCATTATTTATTTGATTAATTTTGAATCAAATGCATAAGAATTTCTTTAAAATTATCAAATTTTTATTAAAGTTTTACTATTGAATTATTTTATAATTATTATACAATTCGCATACCTTCTGCAAAGAGAGTCTGGCAGAAATTGCATCTTTGCAAAGATCGACAACAGCCAACATCGATGGAACATTAATGAATCGCTTTACTTTATGAGTTGTAGTTCTGATGAAGTAAAGAAAGTCTCCAAATTCTGGAAAACATGCTAAAAGAAAATAATAATTATCTCATTATTATTTTGTTAATTAAAACAATACATTGTCTTTATGTAAAAAATAAATACATAAGTAAGTATTATTTCAAGCATCAAATACTTAATGTTTTAATTTTTGTATTTTAAATATTTAAATCACTCTTTTAATATATTTTACATTTTTTAAATAAAAATTATTGAATATTATGAAATAATATATACAACAATTTAGATATTACACTACCTTTTACATTTAAAATATTATGTTTCTTTTCTCGTTTGTTTTCACATAATATAAAATCGAAATTTAAATAATTTACCTGATATAAAATTAATAGTATTTGAAGCATTAGTTTCAAAGGCATAGTCCAACGAACGGGCGATTTTCTGTTTATTATTAACACGAACTCCAAGCGTTGTTTGAAAAGCCATATCTGCCAATAATATGGAATATATCTCTCTCATTTCTAACGTTTCTCCATTTTTAATCATCTCTCTAACTTCTTTCCAATTTTCTTCAATTGTACGGTTTACTGTAGGAGTTAGCTATTAATTAAAACATTGATAAATGCAATTATATCATTTAATCCTTGTTTTAATTAGAATTAAACAATGAAAAACCATTTTTAATTTGCTTGTAGTATAGCTAGGAGTTATCATGTCTCTAGTTTGCTTCCATATAGGTCCATCATTTATTGTGTTACTAATACCAAATAGTTTATTTGGCACAGCAGACATTGGAATATATGGCTATAAAAAATATAAATATTTTTATTTAAATTGTGCAATTATATTACTTAAATATTTCTTCGATCGTATGACTTACGTTTCTTTTATGAAAAATTTGAGCTTCTTTAACTTGAATGAGCTTCAATAATTCTGGATCGTTAACTGCTAGAACAGGATTAACTCCAAAATAATAACTGTCAAATGATAAGTTTAATTAATTTATAATCAAAACTTAAGAAACTCTTAATTACTTTCTTAAAATACTATATACATATGGTGAAAGTAAATTTTTTTAATAAAAAATTAATGTATAAAAAATGTTTAGAAAATTACCCGTAAATGGATCCATATTTTTTTATCCAATCTAATTCACATTGTTTATCCTGGGAAAAAAATATTTAAATAAATTTAAAGTTTAAATTTTAAAAAAAAATTAAATTCGGCTTGAGTTAATTAACGTTACCAGTTTAATCATTTCCAAAATATTTCCAAACCAAAATGATGGCTTTGGTCCAGGGATATTAAGTTTTTCAAAAGTTCGAAATATTTCTTTTCTTTTGCTATTAAAAAGTCACAAAAATATTTATAAACAGTCAAAATTAACCGTAAAAAATGATAACATTTAATTAAGAACATAAATAATTTTAATATAATATGCTTTCTACAAATACGTAGTACATAACTTCATTGAAGGGTTATCACAGAATTGAAAAACCATTATTGCCTTTTAAGCCACCTAAAATGCATTTCGGTCCCTGGTATTAAATGGCCCTCATCAGTTAAGTAATTATATATTATATACTGTTTAAGACAAAAAAAATATTATAAATAAATTTTACAAGATTCACACATTTAAACCATATAATATCATTAAAATAATAAAAATAAAATGATAAAAATGAGGGCTACTTAACGCCAGAGCCCGAAGTGAACTTTAGCACGCACATAAGGCAATAATTGTTTCAATTGTTTGATAACCCTTCAATAAAATTATGTACTACATATTTGTAGAATGTATATTGTATTATATATATAAAAAGGGATTGAGGGATAATTGATAAATAAATACTCTTTCTTCCCTTATACAAAACACAATATTGACAACTGCACTTTAATTCAAATAAAACTGAAGCAAAATGAATTGCCTTCAAATTACATAAATAACATAAAGATACTTACAGATACCATTTAATTATAGTGATAATCGATAAAACTAGAAAAAAGAATACAAGAGGATCCATATTGTATCTCCCTTCTATGACAGAACTCTTTTACAGTATCTTAGCGATATACATTCTCTTTAAATGAATTTTAAAATATATATATATTTTTTTCGTACTTTGTTCTGTTATACAACATCACTAATCAATAAAAATGTATATAAAATGTCCAAAGATAAGATTGTTAATGATAGTGTAATCTTACTTTACATAATCATTTATTATCGTAATCGATAATATTTGATTTAAACCCGTTGTCATAGAGTCAGACGATAAGCTGTAAACAACATATTTAAATGTACACTTTCTTCTAGACAAAGCAATATAAGTTGCCATCTTAACTCATCTATATAGCCTTTGTAAAATTGAATTCTTATCTGTTGTTCGAGTATCACATGAGAACGGATAAAACCGATTTCTATGAAACTTTGTACATATATTCAGGATAATATATTTTCTTTTTTAGAGCGAAGCCAGATACCATAGCTGCAGTTCGTTTTGCTTTAACTTCATGCATGAAATGAAGAAAGAATGTAGTCACTTCTCTGAACGCTACAAAATGTATTCTTCCGTGCTGCCTGTCTCATTGTAGAACAATAGCAGCGTCCTAATAAAAATGTTAAAAATCTCGAATTTCTTTTTAATAATGTTAAGAAAAACATTGATTTAAAATTTGATAGGTAATAAATTCAGAAATAAGAAAGTAATTATATTTAACAATTTTTCTTCTTAATAATAAGATGAATTTTTAATTTAAGTTATATTTTATCATCAAAACACTAAGATGAAAAGTTCGGTTTCTTGTACCACTTTCTCATTGAATCTTTTAATTATATTTCATAAAAAATATTGTATATACAAATCAGTTCTATTTTCTTATATCAAATCTTTTGCTTATTTAAATCCAAGCATGCTTTACAGCCAACTAAAAGTCCAAAAAAGCAAGTAGGCTAAACACGATCCCGATTTCATTGCCTGATAGAAATAAAAGCACGGGAATATGTCACATAGAATAATTTTGGAGGGCTATATCTCGCGAAGATATGGTTCCTTTGACTTTTTTGTTTCTATATGCCTATGAGTTCCTACAGCTCCGTTAAGGTCCCAAACGTATCATTCAGAGCTTGAATTAAGCCTGCATTTTTAGATTCTACTTTTTGTGTTTAAATCCATAAACTGAGAATTTTCATGTCTTTGAACCAGAGCTGTGGAGTCGTGTAAAAATCTACCGACTCCGACCAGGGGCGGACTTGTTACCAAAAGAGACCCGGAAATTCTGATGTCATCACGATAAACGATTTAAGATAAACGATTTAATAAATAGAGTTCTAATGAAGATAGAACGTAGAAACTTTTTATTCCAAAGCTAAAAGACACCTTTAAGTAATGACACAGTCAATATATAAATATGTATTCGATAATTTTTACTTTTCCGGCTGTTAAATATAACAGAGGAAAAGTGGTAGGTCAAAAAATGACCCCTCCCAAATTTTTACATTTTTGGACTCGGGACATCTTGAAATTTCGAGATATGCAAAAGATTCGAGATTTTTTCTATATGTGTGTATGTTAGACTGTGTGTGGGGGGACATGTTTTTGTTCACCCTGTTTGAAGCCTAATAATTTCAGTGGTTTTTAAATCGGAGTCAGATGGTAAACACAGGAGTTAGTTATTAAGCGTCAAAGTGGTTGAACTAAATCGTGTCCCCATACACATTCTAACATCTTAGGCGAGGACAACTTAACGGATTTTACTGTATTTTTATAAAATGACAAAAAGCTTACTTTGAGGGTAGAGACGAGTTTTATTTTTTATTTTTTTATTTTGAACATTAATAAGGAGTAAAATATTCACTAAGACATATGACACATGACCCATTTTATGTTTTCACCCTGTCGACCTTTAATTAAGAACCAAAATTTAATATCGTTAATGCCCCTTTATACGCAAATTACAGTGCCACATTTCGTTTCTTAGACTTTACCCATTCTGAGACATTGTTTAATATCTCAGAACAGAAAATAAAGAAATTAAACAAATTAGACGCCAACATACAAACACGCGCGAATTTTTCCCCTTTTATTGCCTGTTTTGGGGGGGTTTGGGAGGTCTCCAAACGTGTAGATTTGAAAAAAAAAAACTTGGGAGGGTGAAATTTGACACGATTCCAATACTTTTATGTTTTATATACATAACAAGTTGGGAAGTAAAAGGAGTCGGCGGAATTTTTGACGACTCCGACTCCACAGCCCTGTTTTGAACAGAACGTTATTGTATTTCTCCTTATGAAGTAATTTTTTTTATCAGTATTGAATGTTTTTTTTATCTACAAATACATTAATTACTCTATTGAAGAATTACAAGTTACTGTAATATGCTAAATTCAATTATACAGTAATTCTCTCATATAATCGACAAAATTCTTACATCATTGATTGCATTGATAAATGCTTTCAATGCGTTTTTACATCTTAGAAATTAGATTGTCAAGGAACGAATCCTGATGGCATTTAATTTGACTAAACGCTGCAATTATTTTAGTATTTCACTTACAAATAAGTTTCTTTTAAAATTATTCTATATTATTTCATTAATGATGAATATTATTACTTATCTTAACATTATGATTTAAAGCACTAACAGAGTTTTAAAATTAATACGTAAGTGTCCAAAGTACTTTAAAATCTTTAGACTGATTACCAAATTATTATTCATTGTCCTGACAACAAGTTCATAACAAGATTATTTTATCGTGAAATTTATAAAGTAGATATTAAAATTATAATAATAGAGGCGTAACTGAAAGTTTTTCTTGGACTTGTTCCATAAATTAATTAACTCATAATAGGCATGGTCTTTTTTATTCTTTAATTTGAAATCTTTTTCTATGAGACTTAAAAATGTACCAAAATATAATGTGATAATTCGCGGTTTATTTTTAACTGAATGAAAAGTTGATGACATATGTTCACTGTTCCGTATTGTTCATTATTACGGCAATGTTCAGTAAAAATATGATGGAGAATTGATGTATTTTAGATATCATCTAACTGCTTAGCTCACAAGTGATAACTATATGCACAGTCATTTTGATAAAGTAGTTAAGGTTGCTACAAACGTTGAAAATTTTCTTTGTTTTTTAAACTCTTTCTGCCTTATGGGCACTAAGAAGGCCCTTTTTTCAAGCCAATCGTGAGTTTGGTCAGGCCCGCAATGGAACGGCCGGATGGTGAGAGACGGAGTCTACATATCCGGGAAAGGCCACGCAAAAAAATTAGTTTTTCAACCTTACTGGTACGAACCAAACAAAGCCTTACAGAGCACCCAGAACTGTGAACTTATTCTAACTTAATTATTACTTATTTATTTTTTAAATAATCTCTTTAACGTTTTCCTTTCCATAGTAAATAACGCATAAGATTAAAAAATCCAGCAACGGGTCGTCTAACTTTCACGCCAAAATTTGGTGGCTTTATCTATTATAATTTTTTTACTATTTTAAAATAGCAAAAAGCTTAATTTTGAGGGTAGAGATGGAGTAAAGTTCAAAACGCCCATATACCCAGTTAAATTTAAAACTTATATATATATTGAAAATAAACGTATGTACAGTTACAAAGTTCACAAAACAAACATTTACAAAACGTTAATTACAACAAAGTTCAACACATTTATCCACTACAACAGGTCCGTCGAAAAGACACCTTGCGACGAACTAACTCTTAAGTCATTTACAGTCCAACAAGATGAAACAATTAGACGAACTAAAGTCAAGCGTGAGTTCCATAGATGTATCCCAGGCGAACTCAATTTCCCGCCACAACTCAATCCTTTTATATGGATTGAAGCCGAATTGGATTCCACCAATCAGCGCTTAGCCGCGCTACAAGACGTCCGCCGATTGTCCGATGTCTCTCAACCAATCGGTGGTCGAGTTTTCAAAAGTGGTCCGATTGCTGTTCCTATGGCGACAACCGTCGTTCGTCGAACGATTGGAAAAGCGCGGGAAAACCGTGCGCCAGACGATTTTTATCCCGATAGATGGGTTTTATAAAAAAAATTATAAATGCTAAAAACGAGTAAAATCATCATTAAGTCTGACCCTACTGAAGATACACACGACCCCGTTTATCGTCTCACTCCGTCAACATTTAACCACAAAAATTTAATAGCATCAATTCTCCTAACAAACAAACCACTGTGCAAAATTTCAGAAATTTTCAACAAAACACACAAGAGTTATTAAGCTTCAAATAGAGTGAGCAAAATTGAGTCCCTTCCCCACACACTAATATTCATACATACAGAAATTACCCCCGAATTTTCATGCATTTCTCAACGTATCAAAGACGTAAATACACTGCAACAATGTGTATGGTAAAAGTGAGTTCATTTCACCAAGGAGGATCACAATGTCAAAAATATAACCAAAATAACAGATGGCCGTGGTCTTATTAAATACAGTTAATCTGCAATACAAACAAATTCTGGAAAATGGTCCCCTAGTTTTAATAACGTTAAGAAAACTCGGAAAACGTGTATGGCCAGCCGTTGACCAGGCACGAACTCACGACCAAATATCAGCGTTTACTCGCTTTCTTTACTCGACCACTAGTGGGCCCAAAGAATAAATATGAAAAAATACATTATAAAAATATTTCTGATTTATTCTGCCGGGTGAAGTTAGTAACAGAAAATAAATTCCATTTGAAGCTACAGAACCATCGTCAAGGTCTCATCCTTCTCTGTGGGTTTTTTGTTTGTCTAGAAAACCTGTAATGACTAGGCAGCATCGCAATTACGGGAAAATCTGGAATCACGCCATTTCCAAAACAAAAATGTTGATAATGTATTTGAAGGTTTGTTTGAAAAAATTATTGTAGAATCAAATGATGCATCATATGACCAATATGACTCGCTTCTGATTGTTTGCTTACGAGCTTCTTCGCACAATCTCCTTTGGCAGGTTTCTTTTGGAAACAATATGTATACTGTACTATATTTACATATAGTATGTAGTACTGTACATATTATATGGCGGATGAAATAGATTTCGATGGAGTCAAATTAAATTCGTCCCTGAAATAAAAGTAAAACCATAAGTAATCAATCAGCAATATGCTTATTATGGACACATACTTCCCTTCTGGACTACTTGAAACCTGAAAATGAACGAATCACATATTAATAACAACTCTTGCAATTATCAAAAATTGGATTTACACTTATCTTTTAGTTGTGAAAGCATCGCGTGTCTCAAACTTTAAATATTTAAAGCAAGACACACGAAATAAGAAAATTTCATAGTGGACATTAAACCCGAAGATGCATTTTTCACAATGATACAATTCTAACAAACGGGATTCATTGTTACTTAATATTCCTTTCTGAAGCATTGTTTTCAATTCAATTGTTTTTCTAATTATGCGATTTTTAAAATAAAATAAATTAAATGTAACATACACATAATACTTTTAACTGTGTTTATTTTAATTTATTTAAAATGTGATTTTATTTTTCCAAAATATTGCATTGTTTTTGCACTTGCTTATAAATTATAATATAATAATATTATAGTAAACAGGCAGAGAAGATTTACGTGATAAAGAAAATTGGGTCCACACAGCGCCAGGTAACAGAAGAAAAACTATCGTGTCTCGAAAGAACAATGTTAATGTAATTCAATGTACAGGAAATTTAAGTGTTACATAATTATATCCGAAAAATCTTAAATGTACTGTCAGATTTGCAAGAAATGCGAAATAATTACTTTTCGGTGTGGTCATTTTAACATATAATCTAGACATGTCCTATGGAAAATATTTGTGAAAATAGAGAAATTCTCATTAATTAAAGTTTAGTGAATAGAAGTTTGAATTTTATATATGTGAGATTAGCAGTGGGCCACTGGGCTCATCCCAAATGACCACTTACTCTGCAACAGGTTGGTAAAGCCCGTTCTCGGCTTGTCGGATGGCTAGGAGGGCAAAAATTTGAATGGGGAGTGCGTCGGTAAGTCGGCAGGTATCCTTCAGAGACAAGAGACAGGTTTAAAAACTAAACAAGCATTTATTTATTTAACTAAGCTAGGATACATAAGTTAAATGCGATTAAATAAGTTCACTATATAAAACGGACGTTCTAATTAGTGTTGTAACGAATAGTATATTCGGCCAAACTATTCGGCTTGATTAACGCACGTAATTGGCGCGCAAACCGTATTATGGCAAGGATCCTGCTCTCTATTGGCTCGCTGTCACTACGCTTCGCCAATCGCGTTAATTCTTGGCAGTTGTAGNCAGTGGGCCACTGGGCTCATCCCAAATGACCACTTACTCTGCAACAGGTTGGTAAAGCCCGTTCTCGGCTTGTCGGATGGCTAGGAGGGCAAAAATTTGAATGGGGAGTGCGTCGGTAAGTCGGCAGGTATCCTTCAGAGACAAGAGACAGGTTTAAAAACTAAACAAGCATTTATTTATATAACTAAGCTAGGATACATAAGTTAAATGCGATTAAATAAGTTCACTATACAAAAGGGACGCTCTAATAGCTTTACATGCTAGTCTGAGAGAGAGTTCACAAAGCTCTAAAAAGTACAAATAGGCTATACGAAAGATAATGAGATGTATTGAGTGAGTAAACATCCATCTTAAGAATGATTTACTTTTCCATTTAAAACGAATTAGAAACTTCATTCTGGACGTGTTAAGCCGAGTGTTAAAAAAAGAGAAAGAGGAAGTACACTGCCAATACGATCTCTAACCCAAGTTGTCCCCTGCTCTTGCCAGATCGATGTGGAATAGCTTATTAGTGTCAAACGTAAACATTAAACGTATAATTTTAATATTGCAATAATTTTTTTAAACTGATTTTTAAATATCGAAATGTGGCAAAGATATTGAAATGCTGTTGAAATTCCGTCTTTAGTATTGCCACTCTGTTCGTACAAAATTTTAATATTACTCAATTGAATTTTAATATTACTCAATTGATATCTGTTCGTACAAAATTTTAATATTACTCAATTGATAAACATATCAATTGAGTAATATTAAAATTTAATTAATTTAATTAATACAAATTTAATTAATTTAATTAATACAAATTAAAAGCTTATTATTCTTAAGCTTTTAATTTGTATTAAAGCCTTATTATATTTTATGATATTTGTATAATATTTAACAAATTTTTTATACGTATTTGCATATCTTTCAGGTCTAAATTCTTCAAGTTCAGTCTTCACTCATTATTAGATCATAAGCAGGCCTATTGATTTAATTATTGATTTATAGGAGTATTAATTTTAATCACAGATCTTTTATAGATTAAGTTATTTTAATTTACACTTAAGCTTAAAATATTTAAGTTGTTTTATAATTAATAAATTGTGTGCAGTTAAAAATCTAAAAATATATTATATTCAATTTTTTTAAATTATTATTATTTGAAATGGAAATTGTGAAATTAAATTAAAGCGAATAAATCTAAAGCTGATTACAGTGTTTAATCGAAATAATTACATCTTTATTGTTGAATTGAGAGATTTCTTCTCTGATTCTGTCCTGCACTTCTGGATACTTGGCAATGAGATACGTAGCAAACATCATAAGATTACGAATTGTGTTATAGCTTAAATAAATGAAATAATAAAATATGTATGTGTCAATATTGATTAAATTTTTTTTAATTTATTGAATAAAAAATAATGCTTACGTTGAAATAGTAGGATAAAAACTATTTGCCAAATAGTTTACAGGTGTCAGTAGGGGAGACCGGGGCTAGTTGTCACAGTTTTTAATCATTTCTACTTTTAGGGTCTATAATATCAATTTAGGTTTAAGTGAAAATGTATACACCTACATAACTTTTTATTTTGCTTTATAATAAATATATGAACATTCAATAATTTTTTGTCATAGTAATTAATTTTTTTAGAAACTGTTATCCTGTGACAAAGGGATATGTTGTCACATATGTAGTCTAATTTCTCACATTTCCTGAGTTTATTTTGCTTACGTTAAATTATGCGTAATATGACATTTACTCGTGCCAATTCTATAAAGAAAATATATTACTAATTTACTTTTATTCCGCAAAAGACAAGTAACTCGAATCTTTACATATTGTTTTCAGAATCACAGTTGTGACAACTGAAGTGTAGAAGTTAAAAAAAAAAAAATAGAAATAATCTTAGAAATTAATTATTAAGAAAGAGTAAGGGATAAAGAAGAAATAACTAGCAGTAGAACAGACTGAATGACTAAAACAACAAAATATGTTCTTATTTAGATGTAACTTTGAGAAAACTGAAAAATAATTTTTTTATAAAATTTATTTACAGATTTTATCTGTCTGTACGATAAAAAATAAATCTAAAATTAAAATCATGGCATGCAGGTCCTCTCACATATTTGTTCTTTTATGCGCAAATAAAGAAAATTTATAATTACAGTTTTAAGTAATGAAAATCAACAGAGTTATATACTGTTTGAAGTGTTTTCAAATTCTTTTATCACTTATTTTGTTTTTGTTTGATAATTTTATTATATTGTGAAATTCCTGATAAATAAATGTTATCTCTATTTATGATTCTTAAAAACATTTCCTTTTTCTTCATTTTTAACTCTTTCCATTCCGAGGGCATTAAAAGCTTTTAATTATATCCATTATGTGTTTTGCCAGGGCACAATGAAGAACAGCTGTAGCATATCAGAACAGAACATTTCCCCGAAAAATTCCAAGGTTTCCCACTACCCAAATTTAATACTTGGTTTCCCTAGAGTGGTAACCTGACGACTTAACCATCTTGGTTATTCAACGATCAAAAAATATACGTTATATTAAATTTCTCTTTAGAGGATATAGCGAACATAGTTTGACCTCGATTGATCGTAAGATTTCGATACAATGAACCTTTCTTTTATCTCTCTGTCCGATTATAATATACCATACAAACACCAATCGATATTTACAAAAAAAATATTCAATGATAACTGTGACAAAATTTAAATTTTCAACGGCTAAGATTAGATGGCTCATAAATTCCAATCTCTACTTTCTTTCTTTCATTAACCCATGTATAATTTTCGTTTTTACAGTTAGTACTATTTGTTTTGACGAGACTGTGCAATTAAACGTACTTTACATCACAGATCTTTCTATCGGTTATTATAAATATTCGATTCTAACCGGTTCTATTGGTAAAAAATAAGTAGAAAACAATTTTATTTTATTTGTTTCCTATATATTGTTTTAACTAACTTTTGCTTTATTATCAGCAAACAAATAAATACATAATAAGTATGTTGTATTCCTTTCTTTCAACACATATAGCCCTTTGTATGTCGGTGAATAACCTAATCAATACTTTCATTTATAATAGGCAAATAGGTATACTGTAGTATTTTAATCTTAATTGAAGAACATACGTAGGATTGCATCTTATGTCAGACAAGATGTAAATTTCAATTGTAAGAAATAGAAAAGCTCGCTTAAGATAATTTCTGATGCTCAGTAAATGCATCCATGTCAATTCCTGAATGTTATAAAAATGCAATTAGCAAAAATTTGTCAATTTTCACAATTCGTAATTTATTTTTTGTGGAGTCCAGCTTCCCACCACAAAAAGTCGTGGCGCAATCAAACGCAGCGATTTCATTTATAATTACGTGGAGATCATGCTGTCTTTTAGGTTTGATTTGTTGTGCAGTGATAAGAAATAAATACAGATTACAATTAAAATTATTTTTAGAAGATTAATTTAGCTTATTAGATTATAAAAGAATGATAGCTAGGCGACAATCGACAATCGTGTCGCGTAGCTATCATTCTTTTATTTATATGTAATTTCATAATGTTTAGGGTCTAATTAGCAAACGTTTTGTTGTTTGATTCTGTTTGAACGAGTAAGCATCTTCACAGAATTGTCTGGTGGAAAATTCATTGCGATAATAACTACCACTTCACATACCGTGTTTCCCCGAAAATAAGACAGTGTGTTATATTATTTTTTGCTCTGAAAAATGCGCTACGTCTTACTTTCAGGGAATGTCTTATTTTTTCCAGGAAGAAGAAGAATTCACATTTATTATTGAACAAAAAAAACTCCCAAGTCGAACTTAGACGAGAGTGACGTATATCTGATGTGTCGAACTGTCGCCTTTTTATAGCGTCAACTTCGGACTCGATGACCAATTAGTGCTTACTGAACCGGAGCACTATGCAAATGTCATGTGGCGTGATTCCCGGCCGACCAATCAGCCATCACCAGCCGTAACGTTATGCAAATATGTGATTCCCAAGCTATAGTCTTATGCAAATTATGCCGTGTGACGTAATTGTCTGCTGACCAATCAGTGGCTGTACTTTCAAAAAGCCAACGGCCACTTTCAACCATCTGTCGATGACCGTTAGGACTAAAAAAAAACTTCGCTAGGTCTTACTTTCAGGGGAGGTCTTATATTTCGCAATTCAGCAAAATCTGCGCTAGGTCTTATTTTCGCGGAAGCACGGTAAATCAAGGTAAAAATGTAAACAAACATTAGAAAATTGCTATTTTCGTCGTTTTCCAACTCCAATTTAGCTAATTTTCATATTTATTGACGTTATTTAAACGAATAAGTGTTTTTGTTAAATGTTGGAAGAATGAGAGGCGACACTTACAGAGAAAAAGAGAAACAAAGAGCAGACGACAGAATCAAAGCAGTTTTCGGAAATCCGGATAACAGAACGTTGTTGGTATTAGCAATGGGGTGGATGAAATGAATCTCTTCATTTTTTTTTAGTGAAAGGAATAAACAGTTACTACTGTGATCTTGATACCCAACTCTACCCCTTCTCCAGTTACAAAGAAATCCATGTCAATCGCTGAAACTTCAAATAATTGACACTGTAATAAAGCACTTATCGATTTGTTTACATTAAAAAAAGTGTGATTGACACTCTTTTGTAAAGATAATAAACATTTACTATTTTGACCTTGACTTCCAACCCCACTTCGCTCCAATTACAAAGGATTGGAGAGAAGTGGGTTTCACTGTCTGGCATCGGTGCGAGGCAATGAGATAATTTAAAAGCAAGTGAAACTAGATACGTTTATGTTTTGCTTTTTTTAGATCGAGTTGCAGTAATATAAACACAAGAAACGTTAGAAGGGCATAAATAAAAAATATAAGAGAGGTTGAGGCGCACGTTTTAAACGTGTAAACGTGTACGTGTGACGTTCGGCGCCGCTTTCCCGTAAGCCTAAAAGTTTGACAATGGTGTTTGGATAGTCGGTGGAATCACGCTCGACATTCCAAACACCATCGTCAAACTTTTAGGCTTACGGGAAAGCGGCGCCGAACGTCACACGTACACGTTTACACGTTTAAAACGTGCGCCTCAACCTCTCTTATATTTTTTATTTATGCCCTTCTAACGTTTCTTGTGTTTATATTACTGCAACTCGATCTAAAAAAAGCAAAACATAAACGTATCTAGTTTCACTTGCTTTTAAATTATCTCATTGCCTCGCACCGATGCCAGACAGTGAAACCCACTTCTCTCCAATCCTTTGTAATTGGAGCGAAGTGGGGTTGGAAGTCAAGGTCAAAATAGTAAATGTTTATTATCTTTACAAAAGAGTGTCAATCACACTTTTTTTAATGTAAACAAATCGATAAGTGCTTTATTACAGTGTCAATTATTTGAAGTTTCAGCGATTGACATGGATTTCTTTGTAACTGGAGAAGGGGTAGAGTTGGGTATCAAGATCACAGTAGTAACTGTTTATTCCTTTCACTAAAAAAAAATGAAGAGATTCATTTCATCCACCCCATTGCTAATACCAACAACGTTCTGTTATCCGGATTTCCGAAAACTGCTTTGATTCTGTCGTCTGCTCTTTGTTTCTCTTTTTCTCTGTAAGTGTCGCCTCTCATTCTTCCAACATTTAACAAAAACACTTATTCGTTTAAATAACGTCAATAAATATGAAAATTAGCTAAATTGGAGTTGGAAAACGACGAAAATAGCAATTTTCTAATGTTTGTTTACATTTTTACCTTGATTTACCGTGCTTCCGCGAAAATAAGACCTAGCGCAGATTTTGCTGAATTGCGAAATATAAGACCTCCCCTGAAAGTAAGACCTAGCGAAGTTTTTTTTTAGTCCTAACGGTCATCGACAGATGGTTGAAAGTGGCCGTTGGCTTTTTGAAAGTACAGCCACTGATTGGTCAGCAGACAATTACGTCACACGGCATAATTTGCATAAGACTATAGCTTGGGAATCACATATTTGCATAACGTTACGGCTGGTGATGGCTGATTGGTCGGCCGGGAATCACGCCACATGACATTTGCATAGTGCTCCGGTTCAGTAAGCACTAATTGGTCATCGAGTCCGAAGTTGACGCTATAAAAAGGCGACAGTTCGACACA
>NW_019385109.1:236847-252353 GCF_000671375.1 Centruroides sculpturatus | reverse complement strand
TTGGATGTGACTATTAAGCGTGAGAAAACGCAATTGGTGTTCCGTAAGTATGAAAAATTGTGTAATACAGAAAAAACAATTAGTTATAAATCTTATTGCCCTATAGAAACTAAGAGAAACGTTTTTACCATGGAATTGAGGAAAATACTAAACAGAACAACACTCTATGAAGATATAAATAAAGAAATTAAACAATTATTTAGAAAATATTTATTGAATGATTACCCGAAGAATAAAATTTGTAAGTGGTATAATTCTTTTATAAATTACAGATATAATGTTAAAAATTGTATAGATAATAACATTTATGTAAAAATGCCTTATATATATAGTTTTTATGAACGATATAAACCTTTATTTAAAAAGTCTTCTGTATGTGTAGTGGCCAAGCAGGAAAATAAAATGTCGAATGTTATTAATATTATAAATACTAAAGGTCGAAAAACAGTAAGAAATCAGCTTGACGTCGCAGGAGTGGTCTACAAGGTATCATGTGATTGTTTACAAGCGAAATCATATGTTGGAGAAACGGGACGGAAGCTCGAGATACGCCTAAAAGAACACGAGGCAGCGATTCGTCTAAAAAGACAAGAGTCACCATGGTATCAACATTGTGTTAATTATAATTGTAAAATTAATAGAGACTCTGTAAGAATATTGTATAAAATGGAAAATTTGTTTAAAAGACGTGTGGTAGAACATCTTTGTATAATAGAACATGCAAATTTGTTGAATCAGAATGTCGGTCTTAACGTTGATGCATGCTGGGAAAAATTTATTTGTATAAAAGGAAATAAGTGTCTGGTTGTTGGATAATCCACTGATGAGGCTGTAAAGGCGAAATGCATTTGGAACGTGATTTGAAAACTATGAAAATAAAAGAATTAACATTGGTTAAAGTAAAGTATCTTTGTTGATTACTATTTGTCCGCTAATATAAATCACTCGAAGTCGGTCTAGGAAAGAGTGTTTTAATTTACTCGTCTATTTTTAGAAATTTTTTTATTATTGTATATATTTCATAATAAAATTTTTATCATGGAATTGCCAAATCATATAATTATTAGTTGAATTTTAAAAATGTGAAACGAATGTAAAATTTTAAATGTTGTCGGATGGAATCGTCTGGACGTAAAGTACGCTTCCCGCCATTTTCTCCTTCAAACGAGCAACGGTTGACGTGGTAGAAACTCGGATCGAGAAACGACCGTTAGTTTTGAAAGCCGGATCGCTGATTGGCCGTTGTCCATCGTACGATGGCCGGACCTCCGATAGCGCTACGAAGCTCTGATTGGTCAATCGTCGCTATCTTCAATCCATATAAAATGATAGAGTTTAGGAAGGAGACTTAACTTCGCTTAAATTCGTCTAAAGGAAGAGTTGTTCAAACGAACTTGTTGAAGGAGGTTGTTTCGCCTTATTGTTGCCGGAAGGATTATACATCTAACTACATCTCAGGAATACATTGAAAGATGTTTTTTCGACGGACCTGTTCTGCATTAATTGACTATTTGGACTCTAATTTATTTTGTGTGTGTGAAATCTACTTTGAAAATCTTAAACGTTGTCAAGAACTACATCTTGTGAATATCATAAGAGTACTGTATGTACTGTACATTTTATTTGTTGTTATAAACATTCTTGTGAACTTGTGGATTGAGGAATTTGACTAATGTCAAATTGATTTTTCTTCAAATTTTCATTTTTTAGGTTTGATTAACTTCATGCTCTACAGTGGAACTTCACTGTTGAAGGTGAGTGTACAATCTGGTTTCAAAACGGTTTTCTATTAGCCTAAGTAGTGACAGTCATCTTCCGAAGAGGTAGGTCAGATTGAACAAGCCGCAAAAGCGGCGCGTAGTACTAGCCGACCGCGAGTGAAAACGAGCGTGTCGGCGAATGAGGGGGCACTAAGCCCCGAGATCAAGGATGCGCGCGGGGTCGTGCGAAAACGACCTAACTCCGATAATTAGACTGTAGTAACGTTAGAATAGGTCGATAGGCTTAGCGGAGAGAGCGACGCGATCGCAATCGTCGGAAATGACGTAGGCGATTCTTTACAGGGCTACATCTCGGGAAGGCGTATGATTCTTTTGAGATTTTTGTTCGCACAGGGAGCCTACACTTTGGGGGGTCGCCACCCCCTCATTGGAGGTAAATCTTACCATGCTGAAATAGTGGCTTACGAAATGAATCACTGGGATGAGTTTTCCATTATGTCACATGATTGGCAAATTTTAACCGACGTTTCGGTTGATCGGCTTTCGGATAAACAATACTCTACTGCAGCGGTGGCCAACCTTTTGCATACCATGCGCCAATTTTTTGATAGACGAGTTCACATGCGCAGTGGCGTATCGTGAGTGTTAGCAGCCCGGGGCGGAGAAAAATTTCGGCCACCCCTTGCTTAGGTATTTCAACTTATAAGACGAAAATTCAGATTTGCCACAGAACAAGCAATGAAAAATGCGGTTGTAGTGTAGCTACCCGTATAAAATAGTTCTATAGGACATCAGTGGTGTATCGAATGCATCGTGTAACGTACAAGCAAAAAAAAAAAAGGTCAACAGCTCGATTGCACCGAATTGTGTAAGAAATACACTTGCCGAGACACACTGTAAAAAATTAATTTCCTATGTAGTATTCATAGTTGCAATGAATCCAGATCTGGCAATGTTGCTCGGAGCCGACTGAAGCGCCACTTGTAGTCGTCCAATGCGCCACGTTTTGGCCACCCCTGCTCTACTGTATTTAAATTTAGGGATTTCAGATAACGTCATTTATGTTTTGAAAAAAAAAAATTAAACTCAGATTTATCGTATCTCGGAATCCCATAATATTTGAAACTTGAATTTAGGTGCATTAGCAATCCATAGTTTGAAACAAACAAAAATCAGTAATTTTACCAAATTAGTAACAACTAATGATTGAGAATCTTAGTGAAGTACCGAGGGAAGATTATTTCTATCAAATTGCAAAAGCCATGGGTAACAGCTAGTTTTATGTACTTTTACTTTTTGAGCGTATTGAATGGATTTAATTGTTATTTCTAATTATGCTAAGTAGATTAATTACTTCAAAAAACTGAGTATACTATAATTGATTCAAAATATACCTTAATTTAGTAATAAAAAACAAATTTAATAAACTTACGTTTTTGATCTTACTTAAAGATCATCAGGTTCTTATGATAGACTAAAAATAAAAATGATTGAACGATTTAAATTATATTATTATTGCATGCACAAGAGTTGAATACATAAATTGGTTAATATTTAACATAAAATTTAAAGTAAAGACATAAAAATAGTTAAAATATCTAAAGAAAATAACTTTAAAAAAATTACATACAAAATAAATATAAACAAAAAGGTTACATAAATGAGTAAACATGTAACAAAAGGAGATTAAAATTAATAAAAGTGTAATAATAACATTGAGATGTTAAATGAAATTATACTACTTCAAAGCCCTATATGCAAAACAATGGCACCATGTCTGTATTATTAACTGCAGTTCCTTTACAAATTGCTTTATAGATTTTGAGTATTTCCAGATATTTTAGATGAGAAGGAGTTGATGCACAATGTATTAGATATGACTTATAAAAAAACACATCAATGTTTTGGTCAGAGGCAAAGACCACAAGGTAGTTGTAGTCAGGCATTTTTTGATTGAATCCTGTTGTTCTTAATTAATCTTGATTTTCAGAGATGTACATTTGGCATCAATATATTCAAAGGGATGATCTATCTTGTCTATACTAATATTATAAAGAGGTAATGTTTGTATGTAGGGGTAATCTCCGAAAATACTCATCCGATTTCAAAAATTCTTTCACCAATATTTAGAATGGAACTTCAGGGTGGACATAGGCTGTATATTATTCCGTTAAGCACTCATAAATTAAAAGATATTATCTAGGGTTAAGGCTTTTACGTCCAACAGATGGCGCTACGAGTATGACAACCTAAGTTTGCTTTTCTATGAGGATGAACTAAAGCAGATCATCATCTATCTATCTATATAAATAAAAATGTAATGTTCGTTTGTTCCTACCGATTCCTTTGAAATTTTGACACAACGCTGCATTCGAATACGCACGTGTTTTTATATAATATACGTGTCGAAATTNATCGCTCAAAATATTACAGAATCCATCAAAATTTCTTGCTGATAGTTTAGATATAAATGTTTTCTGTGCATGAAATGAAGCAACCAAAAAAATACAGGGTGGACCATCAAAAATTCGGCAATTTACGACATGATGTCGAAGGCGTAAATTCTTTTATTTATAACTAAAAATATTCTCGAAATTTAATCAAAAAAATGCATTTGCATCAATACCTAAATGAAATAGTTATGCAAGAAACAAAAATTGTACAATTAGCTCAATTTGTTTTAGCGTAATTAATTTTGAAAAATTTTTGTCGGTGTTATTTATTGCGTGGACAAACGCGATATCTCGCAGAGTATAAGACTTGGCTGAGTGTAATAATAAATTCCGATATCTCGCTTTAAAATCGGGCTAGAATCGCCCATTTTCATTATTTTTGCCGCAAATGTCTCACAGTTTACGATTATTAATGGCACTCCACAAAATATTAGGACTGACAGAGAAGTGCGTGGATTGCGATACAATACAGAATTATATTCAAGAACAACAATGTTTAGAGCCTACGTGTGTACACACTAGGCGTTTTTCAACGCGCGTTTTAAAGAACCTAGAGTTCTATGTAGGCGTACACACTCAAACGCGCGCTTTTGGCCAAGTTAACGTTAAACGCGCGTTTATAGATTTTTGTTAAAACGCGCGCTTTACGGGCGCTTTGAGATATATGTGCTGCCTTATAGCGACGATGGAGGAGCACATACAATCAATTACTTTCACGTCCATTTCCAAACTGAGCCAGTGCTAACGCCGAACTAACGCTCGTCGAACGCCGAGCTAACGCGCGTTAGCTCGGCGTTAAACGCGCGTTTAAAAACGCCTAGTGTGTACAGGCTCTTATCCTAATTTTAACATTAGTCGTCCCAATGAAACATCATGTGTGATATGCATTAGTGACATTCAAGAAGGAGAAAGAGTGACAATTTTACCGTGCGGACACCAGTTCCATACTCCATGCTTAACTCAACGGTTAAATGAAAATAACACATGTCCTATATGCAGGGGACATGCGTTCACAGCAGATTGAAATGAAAATTTTGAAGAAATATCAGTTAAAATTTTAACAAATTTTTGAAATTTAAAATTCAACTAATAGCAATTCCATGATAAAAAAAAAGAATGTTAGAAAAATTATACATAGTTCATAACTATCAATAAAAACAGACAAATCCATACATCGAATTTTATTAGTCGCTTAAATCGTAAATGATATAAACGCAAAAATATCGAACACATTTCCTAACCATCGAAGTGACTAGGAAATTGTCATGGAACTGGACATTCGAACTCTGCCTAAACCCACCCTTCCGTTTATAACGAGTTTCATCGTTTTTTGACTATTAATAATTAATTAATGACCCAGTATTTACGTTTTATCGTAATTTTTGTGGGTCATTTAAAGTATCCCGTCCGGTCCGTTTTATATTTACAATTCAATTAAAACGAGATTCTTACAGACGAAAACGTAAATAATATACTTTATACTGTATATAAATTTACACCACGGAAATACGATATATTAATTAAGCAAAATGGGTTGTGCGTGTATATACTGTATATATACCCGTATTTTAATTAATTACACAAGTATATGCTACGTAAACTATCTCCGATACGACAATATGAACCTGTGAGACTAATCGGGGGTAGGATGTTACGAGTTCTTGACTCTCCTACCTGTTAATCGACTCAAGACCTTGAGGTCCGGTCTCACTTGTCTAAAGGATGGTAAAAAGGGTTTTGGGGAAAGGATCTCTAGATTCCTTCACCCGTCAGGATCTGACACCAATCTATCAATTTATCGCGGATAGATACGCGGTTATTTGAGGAGGAATAATCACGAGCGATCTCGTGGAGGACTGCGAGTTCATATGGTGTGTGTAGACAGTATGGAGGTGATAATGCCGGGAGAAACGCACACCAAATCCAAGTTCATTAACAATATACCCGTTTATTATTGTACATTTTTACAAGGTTAATATTTTAAAGAGCCGAAGGTACTGTACATCGACGGGATTTTCAATCCGTGTAGTTCAAAAATTAGCGATCTTAACCGCGAGTTTGGAATATTCGAGAGAGAGCTTACATATGTGAGTAGAATAAATACCTCTAGAAATAACGTTGATGTCAAGTTACTCCAAATCCTCGTTCTCCTGGGTTCGTAATATAGTTCAAAGTCAAAGTTCAAGTCGTAATCAAAGTCTATTGAAGACGGTGGCGACGAGATGCAGGTAATCCACGGGCACACAGTATAGAACAATAACTTTTCCCCCGTGTGTCGTCATGCCTTTTATATGGGGGCTCTCTTTTCGAGATTTCCCCATGTACGTCATAGGTGATGATCTTTGACTAATGGTGGGCGAAGTGACAAAAATATGGCATAACAGTTAACTCATCTACAGGGAAGTATTTTCGTGGGAACGGAGTTTTATGATTGATTTTTATGAGAAAATTTGTCGGTTGTTTTTTTCTTTTTGAGTTAACCCTAACTTTTTTATAAAATTGGTTTTGGTTTTGAAACAAAACGGTAAATAAAATGAATATAAATATTCGAATCTCAGCTTTCTTAAATCCGGGCCCTCACAAACCGATATGACGGACATCCATATAAAAAAACTTTTTCCAGATAAGTAGATAAACACAACCTGCACCTAAGTACTTTAATATTTTCCCCACTGCCATCGTCATCCTTTCGTGCTTACAGACAATACACCTGAACTCTAAAGCCGACGATGCCTTTGCGCCGCGGTGCGGAAGAAATTGACATTAATGCTGGCTGGAAGTGTAGACGTTCGTATTTTCGTCTGGCAACGTGGAGTCGCTTCTGTCGACGGCGAAAGACGAAAGCCGGAGAAGACACTGGACCCCCTTTTGCGGGGCAATCACCACCCTCACATAGTGTGCAGGAACTGGAACGCTTATCCTTCTTATTGGGATAACGAGTGCAAACGCCCAGACATCGCGGGCCGCATCCTCTTCGATTGGTTCTCATACGCGAACTTATGCTGTTGGAACTCAGGGGAACCAACTTATTTCCACCCAAACGGATCATCAGCTATAGACCTGACCTTCTGCTCCCTGGACCTATTAGGTTCCGCCTTGTGGAGCCCTTGCGTGGATACATTAACCAGTGACCACGCTCCTATTTCGATCACTCTATCTATCTCGGGCACCCCTAACCCGACGACTACCCCTCGTTTACTTTTCTACAAATTGGAGTCGTTATTTCAATAATCTCGATCAGCTTTGGACCACCGAGGAATCGAGTCCCACCTCGTATAACGCCTATGTAGACACCATTCGTGAGACGGTTTCCTCTAATACTATAATTCGCTCCATTCCCTCCTCGGGTCAACCACCGTGGCGGACCCCTGAATGCATCCGCCTTGTTGTTTGTTTGGTGAACAATAAAAAAATGGCTTTGTTAAATGTAAATTATTAAAACATTTTTAAATGTATTAAAATATTCAAGTAAATAGAACAAGATAGCTATAAGTAGAAACATATTCTAAAGAATTAATAATAAACAAGTATAGAAAATTACAGTAAACTGTACCGAATCTAATATTTTAATTAATCATAAATACTTAAGAAACATAAAAGATCGACTTATTTTTCTTTGTTTTTTTATATAAACTGAAGTCGTATTAGCAATATTTTGCTATTATTTGATGAGAAAATTAGATAGGAATATACAAAAAATAGTTTTCTTAACGGTCAAGGAGAAAATTACTTTCAATAAAAGAGTAAAAAGTAAAAAGACATTTTTACTCTTTAATTTATTTATTATACATGCACAGTTAACGAATCCCATACATCTATATATACTGAATATTTATGACTTATTTTATAAAGAAAAATGTAATGTTCTAAACTAACAACTTTATTTCACTTGATTCAACTTTAAAGAAGCAATATTTATTACCTTTCTTTTATTCTAAGTATTATTATAATGCAAATAAGTTAGAGATATGAATTATTTTACATCTCATATTTTAAACGAGAATATTTTACATTCAATGCATTAATTTCCTTTGCAATAAATATGAAGTAAAGAACTTGAGATCAGAAATTCTACTAAGGAGGGAGTCACTAATTTCAATCTCAAACCTGTATGCTGTTTCTATTACTATTCTGTGTTCGTCGTTTGCAACGAAAGTGTGGAGAAATTAAACAAGTCTCATAAGTTTGTAATTCTACACATATTTTATTAATACAGTTTATTTCTAAATATATGTAGTACTAACAGATATGTCAGACGATCCCCGAGCAAAATGTAAGGACAACAAACATTGGAATAAAAACCATGTTAACATTTTGATTATTTTCGTATACCACTACTGTGCTTATCATGAAGTGTTAAATAAATTATAAAAAGAAAATAGAAAATGTAACCAAACTAAATAAAAACGACAAAAAATCTACTTTAAAAAGAAAAAAATATATATCGATTTTATTTAAATTCATTTAAGAAAATTAAGACAAATCGACAATCATTATGAGGCATATTAACCAATGAGTTTTACTTGGCACATTGGAAAACTCCCAATATGTGTTTTGTGCTTGCTAAGAATGTGATGCTCGTATTGTACGAATTGACGCAATTTCATTGGTCAGGTAGACAGAAATTTTCGTTTTTCAACAAAAAATTGTTGTTTATTTTCATGAATCAAGAAATTGAAATTGTTTTCTAATATTAACTGTAACGTCTCATTCACAAACCAATATGAAATGGTAATCAACCAACCAATGAAACTTCGCTAAAAATGAACAAAACACTTAAACTGATACCCTTGAAAACTAAAAACCATAATTTGTGATTGCTGATAATTTCGTAGCAAAGTAATTAGGCTAATTTCTCTTATAAAACAGGGAAGGTATGGGACATTTGTTCGGGAGATGCTAAGTAGATGCGTGGCTGTATCTCAAAACGCTTTCAAGTTATGCCATACGCAAGTTTTAAGCCGAGAAAGTTACGCAAAGCATTGCTGGGTTTTTCTTATTGGAATTGGAATGCCAAGTTTCGTTGATTTGACAGAACGATTACCTGTTGCAGGCGAGAGATTAAAGATAATACGACCAAAAGTAGTAGTCAACAATTTCTGAATGAAAGAGTACTTCTTCAAAATTTTAATTACATTTGCTCAAACTATATTGAACTGTGTAAAGAACAGACTAACTAACTAAATTTCTTGATACTCATACATTTGATCCTCCTTACAATGAACACCTAAAATATTGGTGTTAATTAAAACTGCCATATAATCCGTTAATTAGTTATTTATTTATATTTATTTAATAAGGAAACAGAAATCTTTGAAAGGAGAGACGAATATAGTTATCAATAATAATAAAGAAAATACCTCAACAATAACAATTATTTGTGAATTATCTACAGTTACAGAAATCCATAATTTATAGCGTTTAACAACACAAAAATAATCAATAATAAAAATACAGTAAGATCCCACTTAATTAACGCTGATTTGATATAACGCGGTCTGCTCGAAAAAAGCACGAACGAAGTGTGGAAGAAGTTATGGCTGAAGGTATCCAAGAATTCTCCCCGAGATGAGCCTATCGCTGTATGGTTAGGTTGACCAAACTGAACCTAATCGATACAGCAGGACTAGGAGATGTAGACGAGCAGAATACTGAAGAGTTACAGCAGGTTTTTGGTAATATCCTTATCAACGACGACATTCAAGAACTGGCAGAACAAGGAATTCATGTAGAACTGGAAAACAGAGTTTCTGAGAACGAAGAACCCAAAGAACTTGTTACAGATTTCCTTAGTAAAAGTTTGGTAACGATAACCGTAATCGTTGATCAAATTGTAGCGAATGATCCAGATTTTGAAAGGAGTGAAAAAGAGAAACGAGTCGTTTTGGATGCGATTATCTACTACCGACATTTGCTTAAGGAAAGAAAAAAAAGCGACAAATGAAACTACAGGTCTTTATCGCAAAAAACAAGAATTTCAGAAAAGCCAGGACCTTCCTCACAAAAGATGAACTTTGCACTTTTGTGTGCTTATGTTTATGTGTTATTTGACATATATTATTATACAAAATAATNGAGTTACAGCAGGTTTTTACTAATATCCTTATCAACGACGACATTCAAGAACTGGCAGAACAAGGAATTCATGTAGAACTGGAAAACAGAGTTTCTGAGAACGAAGAACCCAAAGAACTTGTTACAGATTTCCTTAGTAAAAGTTTGGTAACGATAACCGAAATCGTTGATCAAATTGTAGCGAATGATCCAGATTTTGAAAGCAGTGCAAAAGAGAAACGAGTCGTTTTGGATGCGATCATCTACTACCGACATTTGCTTAAGGAAAGAAAAAAAGCGACAAATGAAACTACAGGAGTTTATCGCAAAAAACAAGAATTTCAGAAAACCCAGGACCTTCCTCACAAAACATGAACTTTGCATTTTTTTTGTGCTTATGTTTATGTGTTATTTAACATATATTATACAAATTAATATAAAAATAAGTTAAATAAAAATAAGTTAAAATTAAAGTTATTAAATTTCTTTCTTGTCATTGCCTATGTGTGTAGCAATAATTTGTGTTATATAAACTTTTGTATTTGTATTGTGTAGCAACGCTTCGTATCATATAACCATTGTATTATTTTTTACAATAAATAAACGGCCATGACGTGAGTCTTTTATCAAGCCCGCCACTTTTTGGTTCGGTATGACTTGAAACGGATTAAAGTAGTCGTGTATGGTTTTTTAGTCAGTAGTCAGTAGATATGCAAACTTGAATAATAATGACTTCAACAATTAAATTTGTAAATGGAATAGTTTTAATTGTAAAAAATTTTTATATTTAATAAAACTTAATATGAAATTTAAGGTGCCAAGCTTTTGATTTGGAGGACCAGAAACAAATTCGAAAGGGTGGAAAAATCTAGAAATTTTTTGAGGTTGTTCATTTCAAATATGTCGAACTTTGTTTTTCATCACCTGGCCGCCCCATTCTGGGCTTGGCCGATCTTATGACAATCTTGATAAAAATAACCCTTCTAGTGCCCACAAAACGAAAATACTTTAACAAAAAGTCAGTCAGTTCTATAATTAATTCCAGTTTTATTAAACAATCAGTTTTAAAATATTTTATTCAAAATTTAAAGAATGAAAAATTTCATTAATTTCAGCAAATCATATTTCTTTAAAACAAACGTTTTCGGTCATAATTATGTAATGTGTCAATCTACCTCTTTGGGAGCCCGGGTTCAAATCCGGACGAGTAACACTAAAAACTTTTTGGGGGGTGGTTTGTTTCTAGTGCATTGGGACATGTCTCTCGCCACACGAACATTGTTGGCTTGATCAAAACCTCAAATCCCTGAATGATTTCGATAAAATATCCTGTGTCCACGGGGTATAAAAAGTAAAAAAAAAAAGAAAAGTGCAATAATAAATAAATTTGCTTAAAACCTATTAGAAATATTTAAAAAGTAAGACTGATCTTTGACGCATTGGTGAAACGAAATGCATCAAACCATCAACTATCATATAAAGTTCTTGTTGAAATATGTTATACTACGGTTCCTTTCGTCCTTTGTAGACGTATAAAATGAGCTATAACAGTCATAAATAGATGGAAAACAAAGTTTTAATTTAAAATTTATTGTAAATTGTAGTTGTAATCCTAAAAATCATTTCACATAATTAGTAACTAGTAAAATATTGTTGAAAATTTAAAAAATTAAATTACAACATTAGACACATTAAAATTTATTAAATATCTACACTTACGTTTCGAAAATATCCTCTAGGAATTAAAATAGAATCGATATTTTCATATAAATATAAATTATCACTAGCAGCCAAAAGATACTCAGGAAGATTTTCGTGCATATCTGGAATCCATAAAGCATTACCTCTTTCAGCAAGTTTCTCAATTGAACATGTACTTTTAAATTTCAATGCATCGTCATAATAATAGGTTTCAAACTAAACATTTTATCAGAAAAAAATAATAATAATATTAAGATTTCTGGTAACATTAGAATAAAAATAATATTAGTTTTAAACATACGGTACGTCTTCCTCTGTGAGTTATTCCAAAAGTACATTTAACATTATTTTTAAAACTGAAACTAAGTTCACTCGTAACACAGGGTGTTTCAGTGCTCTCTAACGTTTTCACACGTATGTTTTCAGCAGTTTCATTGCAGAAACGAATTAGTTCAATACTGCGAATTGAACGATCACGTCTGGTACGACTAAATTTTCTTTTCGTACCTCTAGAGCTAGTACTTTCTTCGTCACTTTGTTGTGTACTCTCCGGAGAAACAATCATTTTTTTTAAACTGTAATATGTTAATCTTTTTTTATTTTAAAGAAAACTATTGTAAAATTTGAGGTATAACTTAAAAAAAACTTCAAATGTTTTAACAAGAAGTTGTGCTTGTAATAATTCTAAACTTGATAAAACATTTATCCAAGCCAAATGATAATGATTTGCATATTTATGAAGTTCAGAATTTTAATGTTTTAAAAAAATGTAATTTAAATTTATACTTTACATTAATTCTTTCTTAAATAGAATTATTATATATTATTAAAAATTTAATTTAGCATATTATATTAATAGTTACATATTACCTAATTAATAATTAAGTAATATGTAACTATTAATATAATATGCTAAAAAGTCAGTTTTAATTTTTAAATTATTTTATTGTTTTTTATTATTAAACTCAATCAATTATACAACAATAATAGAAACGTATTTGAAAAAAAAAATACATTTTTATTTATTTTTGTATTAACGAAATGGAATGTTAAACAAAGAATTTCTAGTTGACAAGGGGTTAGAAATTCAAACTAATGGTTAACTTTGTTTCATATCAAACAAATGATATCAGTGAAGAGCTGTTCTGCCTAATACCTGATCTCAACTGNCCTTATAGCTATCGAGACGCAACCACCATAGTGCACGAATGGAGACTTGGGGCTACTACCACATACAAACACCATTCATGTGCGATGTGCAGTTTTGGCTGAAAAGTGAAATATAGGGACACACACGTCCATTTTTATATATATATATAGATATAAATACTATATAAAACAAATATTGAATTTTTTTAATAAACATATTTTCACAAAATTGTGGAAGTAAAATTGTAAAAATAATAATAAAAAGCAGAAATTAACACTTTCAGCAAGAGCCGCGTGTAACTCAAAAAGAGCTGCATTTGCCCATGGTGGTCATATTATTTTTACTGCTTTTAAGGTCTGGAACCAATCTTCTATTTTTCCATGTGGACAGTATGTTTTTGACACAGATTCTTCAAGAATGTATCTACCACGTAAAAATAATTGTGCATAATTCATAAAGTTTTATTATGGCTTGTGAGCACTAAAATTGGCTTTTCTTTACTGCTAGACTTATTACACCACCACAGGACATCAAGTTAGACTTAGAAAAACACTATTAAGTTTTATTATGTATAGAAAACCAGTATTACAGAATGCTAAACTACTTCAACATTTGTGCCTTTCGTAGCATGTACAAATTTGAAGAACTAACAATTAAATAAACTTTCAGAATTACCATAGATACATCAATAAAAATTTTAATGACATTAATTTAGTAATGGCTTAGAACAGTAGTGGGGATGATGTTGATACTACTGATGTGAGCCCGATGGTTGGATTCGCAAAACATATAAATAATCTTTCTGACGCTGCTAATAGACAATTTTGTTTAGAAGATGTTAGAAAGGAATCAAATAATCTACAAACTTGAAGTTTTTATTCTTTTAAGTTCTTTCTTTTTCTTATTTCTTTTAAGTTTACTCTTTTTAAACTTTACTTAAGACACTTCCAATGCCAAAGGTGAAAATGCTTTTAAGCTTTGTTATATATATATTTTTTTTGTTTGTTTGAGTGTGTGTGATTAAATATTTCTTTAATAGTGCAATAGTATTTACCTCTTAAAATGATTAAATTTCAAATGCAGTTAACTGTTTTTGTATTTCTTAAATTTCCTCCAGGAAATTTAAGAAATACAAAAACTTCTTTTAAATTATGCTACTTCTGCGACTATCAAATCATTTTATATTGTAGCTATTAAATATTTTTAGATATTAGAAAATGCTTTAAATTTATCAGGTTTACATTTATTCACTCCATCATTTTTTTACTAGAGATAGGTTGGCATGTATTGGTTAATTTAAAACAAAATAAGAATTAGATATATTTATTTATTTGAGCTTAAAATTGATCGTGTTATAAATCATAATGTAATGAACAGTTTATTAACTAAAGAACTTGATTTTATTTCAGATAAGAAATGGCAGAAAGTCAGTTGGATCCATCAAAAGTAGAAGCTGATCAGATAAAACAGGTATTTGTTAAGCAAATAAACTAATTAATTTTCATAAAACATTACAAATCTTGATTAAAATATATAATATTGGAAATAAACTGAAGTGGTTAGTCACAATATGTGCTAAAATGGTTGAAAGTATACTTTTTTCTGAAATTAATTGGTAATTAATAATAATATACAGGATAATTTTAAATTTTCACAGTTTCTGTGTTCAACACTTCTCAAACTGGAAACAACAAAGTAAAACTGTTTAAATAATATAAAAATATACACACTATTCACTTACATGACTTGTTTTGATCTAACATGTTTATTTAATTTCACTTTTTCCAGTTTCTCTCAATACAGAATAGTTTTTTGTGACAATTGATATTAAAAGTTTGACTTTAATTAAAGAAATTCAATTAAAAATAAAATTTGTGCAAATAATAAAAAGTTATTAAATTTTGCTGATAAGTTACAATTGTTCTTCCTTTGATTTATTATCTAAAATTGAAATATTTGGTTTAAATATATTTTATTAAATTGGCTTATCATATTATGGATGAGCAAGCAAGAGTTCAGTGGGAGCCGAAATGTAGGTTTTGCAAAATTCATGGAAGCCGCAGTTCTGTACTTTTTTATTCTGTACTGCAGTTCTGTACTGCGATTTTATTATATAACTAGCTGCAAGGACCTGCTTCACTGGGTTTTTATTTGTGGACAAAAAGTAACGATAGTGAAGATTAAGATAATTACATTATAGCCAATCTTACCCGTTTTCACAGAATGCAAGAATTAGGTCTCCAGTTTCCAGACTAATTAGAGAATTTTTACGTCCAGTCAAACAAACTATTTTCAATTTGATCAATTTTCTGGAACGTTTACAATCGTTCTATAATCGAACCAATTTGAATTTAAATTCGAATTCGAAAATTTTTAAAATCAAAATAGAAAATCTTCCACTTTCAACCACTTTCAAGCCCATATCTC